>NC_080710.1:3345779-3538279 GCF_019097595.1 Hemibagrus wyckioides | reverse complement strand
TTCCACACTTATAGCTCCTACCTGTAGTTAGGAACCGGTCCTGATGATTCATTAGTAAAAACATATAACCGTGCAACACAACAGTAAATGTATATAGAGACGTTACAGAGAGAAATGAAAGCTTCTCTATAAAGAAGGATTGTCGGTGCAGACGGTTTAGATAGAGTCAGAAAAGGAATCTAGCATGAAGCCTAATTCGTAACTCTAATATAAACCTGCAGTATATTTCAATACATGTTTTTGATCAGTGACTACATCCTTAGCATTAAGCAACAAAACCATTAAAGCCCAAACTACGTCCATTTAGCATTCAAGGGTGTGCCAATACTTTTGCAAATCATAAGCTAGGCTTGAGCAACCTATAGCAGAGCTGCTTATCTGACATCATGTCCTGCAACGTTTTATTCCACTTGTACTACAGCAATTTTTCCATAAGATTTATTTATTTATTTTTACCATTTACAGTTTCATTTAATATTGTGGAGCATCCGTAAGGCTATAAACAGTCTCTCTTCGATGTAGCTTGTCATAATGGTTACAACATTAACGATGATGTATTTGAGTCAGAGCAACACCTTCTGACCAATCGTATAATCGGAGAACACGACGGCCGTCCCGTGCACGTTATTCGTTAGCTTATAAAGGATCCTACGAAGTCTTTGTTGATTTGCGGCCGAGAATTTGAGCGGTACAGCGTTTGAACGCGTCCCATCGTGAATACCTGTAACAAGGTAGAGCTTGGTGTAACAGATGCCTGGAGAAAGCAGACTATATTAGCTTTCTCCCGCAGTATTTCAACACTTCAATCAACACCAGTTTTATTTAAGCAGCCGGATTCTTCATCGGGCTGCGCAGGCACAAGACACCCACACGCCCACTGGAGAGGAACGCCCAATCACGAAAAGTAGCGCCACTGATTTGTCACTGTGTCTTCCTGAGGCACAAATGACTGCCTCCGACTAGCTCAACTAGAGTGGAGGGATGTAGTGCGGAGAAGTGTGTGTGTGTGTTGGGGGGTGGTGGTGGTGGTGGTGGTGGTGATGGGGGGGGGGTTGATGTGAGAAGGGAAGGAAGAGAGAAAGAGAGGGATGGGCGAGCATGAGGCTGTCATCTCACAAACGCTTCCTGCCAAATCAGGGCACTGCGTTCAGGGTTATGCAAGTTTACACCAGGGATAGCATAATTGACAATTGCTAACAACAGAGAACAGGGTGGAGAGTTGTGAATGGCCGGTAATAATTGGAGCGGATGCCCGCTGCGCCGCTCTCGGGGGATCGTAATCCAAGATCTTGTTTCTGATATAATTGTTAGTCAGAGAATTTCTGCATGGCTAGGCCAGCTCAGATTCCCAAGCTGGTTGACAGTGCAAGGCAGTTTAATAGAAAATCTGGTCGCTGAGTTTTTTTTTTTTTTTTTTAAAGAGCAGATGTGCACTGAACCCGCATGCACAGTTCACCAGGAGTGCCGCATGCCATCTCATCCTCGTCTCTTTCCCCTCACGCCATCTGATGTTGTGTGTAGGCAGAGACGGAGCACAGTTTTCTTTTGTTTTCGAATACATCGTTACTCGACTCTTGCATATCTGCTTGCCTGTTTAAACAGGAGGACTTGTCCGGCGCGATCCGGCGCGTCTCGGCCTTCCTGACCGACGCTGGCCACGACGCCGAGGCGGACAAACAGAGGCGCGTGGACTCAGGCGGACTTAACCGGCCGAAGCCTACGGTGCAGATAGCAGAGTAATTGGACGCTCACCTTTGCGCCAGACAACTCACTTATAACCCTCTCCAAGCGTGCTTCACTCTCTCCACCCTCTCTGCTCCTCACAGCCCAATCCATAACAATGAAACAGGTGACTTTCATGCTGCTGTCAGGAATGATCTAATTTTAGCTGGGTGAATGATTGCAATTGGCTTTGCCTCATCAGATAATTAATCTATGTCACCATTAATTGGAAAAGAGAATAATTACAGGGCTGTGTTGACAGAAATTCTACGCTTCTCCACATTCCCGGATCTAATTACACCTACTAAAACCCTCCTGACCTTATCCCGTGGTTAGTATACCCGCGGAGTCTTAACCGGCACATGGCCGAAGTATACAGTACGCTTCCTCCCTCACCCTGGATCTCTCTCTCTCTCTCTCTCTCTCTCTCTCACTCACTCACTTTTTTTGTTGTTTATTCCCCCCTTTTTTTCTCCCCCTCGTCGTCTTCTTTCCGCCCGCAGAACTGTCTCTCTCAATCACTTTTCAATATTCAATCTTAATTTTGTGGAAGTTTAGCATTTTCAATGAGCTGGAGATGAATGATTAATGAATAAATTTAAATGCTTCATTTTGTCCATGGATCATTAGTCAAGTCCTTTGTGGGAAGGACCTGCAAAAAAAAAAAAAAAAAAAAAAAAGAGTGAAAATTATTGAGACATTAGCCTGAAGCAATCCAGGGGTAAATAGTATGCACAGAAGGATGTTGTGTGAGCACTACCCACTGGCGTTCCTCCGAACCCCATGAAAACACTCGTGTTCCTATTTTCTCTCATCACATGACTAATGTGCGCCAGTGACAAACTCATTTGGGTTTTCTTCTTCCTTCGTTTCTGAGGTGGAAAACTCCTCGTTCATTCACTTCTGTGTTTTTTTTAAACAGGGGAGTTATATTTTTATTGATAAACAGTATGTGTGAAAATAATGTGGATTATTACAGCAGTTTGGAGTTTTCTGGAGCAGAAGAAAATAAGTTCGCTAATAGAACGAGATTCAAAAATGTAAGGAATAAAACCCTCAGCATTCTGGAAAGTGGAAAAATCGGCCTCATGTGGTGCTGAGTTGCACCGTGAACACCTAGAGCTGATTATTTTCCCTGTTTCAGCAGGTTTTCTTTTCCTTTAACATCACAGCAATTACAAGAATTACATTTTTATAGTTACATTTAAGGTTCAGAACAGACATAACCATCCTCTCTCTCTCTCTCTCTCTCTATTTTTAATTGACTTTCCTTGTTAAAATTACCGACCACTGACACTGGAGACTCCTTCCACATACATGGCAACTATTCACATATCCGTCACGCTAACATTACAACAGATCTACAGGAAAGTTACTAATCTTCTAACCAATCAGAAGCGAGAATTCAAACTGCACCCCCCACCACCACTACACCCCCAGCGCTGTAATATCAGTTCGAACCCACGAGCCCGAACAGCCGAACCGACTTCCTGATTCCTGACAGCCGTATATGAAGCTACACGCTCGCACGCGCAACGCTCTGTTGCTCCGCAGCCTGTCAGAACGCGTTCATCCGGATTCCATCTAACGCAAGGCTCTCGGATATCTCACTCCGGAGAGCTGTTAATGAAACAATCAAGCCAAAAGTATAGGCCACTGATGAGGAACACAACACACAGATACACAGATACGCGTTGTGTCTGTGGTACGTGCAACAATTTGCTGACAGGATCTCAGGAGAATGTTCGTTCCATAACACAACGTGTTTCAGTTCTCTGTGCTCTCTCTCTCTCTCTCTCTTTTGGACGCCATGGTCACGTTTTGAAGGATGAAGTGTCTCTCTGCTATCTCTTCCAGTTTGGGCAGCCATATTTTAAATTAGTAGACTTCCCAAACACATTCATCTGCGCCCTCTATCCTGCTAATCAATCCTGCGAAATAAATGGCACCCAACCTGGAACGCCATAGTGTCATTAATTTCTCTGGAAACATGCATCAAATCCATCCGTCGGCGTTCCGCACCGCTCTGACGTTCACAGACACACGTTTATGCACATGGTGGCGCTTTATGAAAAGCATCTTTTGTAGTCGTCTAGCATCGTATACCGTACATAAGGAGTGGAGCGACAAGAAATACGCACATCCGTGATACTCCAGTTCTGTGCAGAACCGAGGTCCCGCCCATTTCCATGATACCAGGAGCTCGGGAAGTGCTTTCGGATACAGTTAGCAAAGTGACACCAGAAGTCAGAAGTAATGGCCTTTTTAAGAGATATCATATTTAGCGAACACCTTTTAGTGCCTCCGTGGATTAATGCCCCTGTTTACACCTGTGAATCTGATATTGATACAGTGACAACGGCTCGAGCCGTGTGAATGATGCTGATGAGTTTGCGTATTCATTTAAGGGTCTGTGTTCACGAGGAGGAGGAGGAGGAGGAGGTCTGTGGTGGGGGGGGTAGAGGGGAAAAAAAACGTCTGGGAAGAAAAGACAAAAAAAAAAAAAAATAAGAAAGAGAGAAGTGGCAAACAAATTCATCAGGAAAATAATGTATGTTCCTTTTTTTCTCCACACTTGCCTGCTCTCCCACACATTCATCTTAACAGAATAATAATTTGTGAAAGTCTCTGACATTTGTGGCTAGCTAGCATGGTAATAAACCCGTGGCTCGGAACGTTTTTTACTTAATTAGAGTCAATCAATCCAAACTTTTGCTCACTTACCGGTGTGAAACAGCGATATAATGAGCAGAAATCAGCACGGTGATTGGAAATACAAATTACAGCTGTTTAAAGGAAACCACACACTCTACTACGTGGCCAGCGATGCAGAAGCCTGCTGGGGACATCTTGAAGGGTTTGGTGCCAAATCGACGGCTACAGTAGCTCAGGGAGAAGGTGCGAGAGAGAGAGAGAGAGAGAGAGAATACAGCGGGGGCTAATTCAGTATGAGTACTGTACAAAAACAAGATTGTTTCAGTTTATCCCACTGAAATAAGTCGTTATTACTGTATTAATCTGGTACATGACTGTTACTACTACTGACATTTTTTTGGAAACGAGACACCGATTTCCAACTTTCCCACCCGGAATTTTATCACTCCGCAATACCAACACGTCCCCAAGTGTTTCTTTTCTTCAAGTCAATGGAACGTCCACAAAAATCAACATCTGACACCTGAGCCTCCTAAATATAAACAGTACAGCGTTTTTCCCCCCATATGGACATACAGAAACAGTAACACGTCCGAAAAACCCTGCCACTGTTAGAGAAAATGAATCAACACATTCCGACCAATCAGATTTGAGGATTCAGCAGCGCCGTGATGTAAAGGCCTGGTATTGTTCATGTCATGTTTTTTTTTTCATAACAAGTTAAGTGGAGGAGGCTTTTAATTTTCAAGCAAAGGTTAATTTCTGAAGTTTCTAAAGCGCACAAGCCGAGCTTGGCAGCCACAGCTTGACGTTGTGTTGCAGTTATTATTGTCAGACTATCCAAGGGAGCACAGATAATGTAAAATTCTCTGCTTGGTCCCCGTTTGTTTCACTGCTGACTGGAGGGAGTAATTGGGTGGTGCTGACCATATTATTATCCATTTTCAAATGGGTTACAGCAGTGTCGGAACAAAGGAAGGGAAATGAAATTAAAGGCTTAATGTCTACGAATGTTGCTTCTTGCACCAAAAGGAAGTGCAAAGCAGAGCGATTCAACAAACAAGACAATCTAATATGTGTATTCCATCATCTGACGTGTGTTACGGCTCCTTTATAGGGAAATAATCACAAACGTTTCCTGTGTGTGAGAATATACACAAGATAAACACCACAAATTTAATGCCCAAATGATGTGAAAATTAATTCGTAAAAAGAAAATGATAATGCATGTGAAAAGTAAATTATTATACTTAATATAGATTTAAAAAAAATGTGCAAAAAAATCACACAAAAATACATTTTAAAAATGATGTAATAATCATTAGTGTAAATATAGCCGGTGAAAAATTAGTCATGAGTAAAAACAATTACATGTGTAAATAAATTATTCTTGTGGAAATTACAATGTTTTTACAAAGTTTTACAACCTAAAAATATGTTTTTATGCAATAAATAAATAAATAAATCAGATGTTAAAATGTCATGAGAACTATATCATGTGAAGATAATTATCTGGTATTAAAATGAATAAAAAATCAAGTCACAAAACCTGTTAAAATGTCAAAAATCACCCTAAAATTAATGGTTTGTTTACAAAATAAAAATCACATGTGAAAGTCAAATAAATGAACTGTAAATATCACCATGTGGAATATAAACCAGGGAAACAAAAAAAATGTGGAAAAAAATATTTTTCATAAACATGACATGAAAAGTCAAACAGATTATGTGGAAATCACGTCAATTAATGCTAATAAAAAATAAATTAATGCATCTTGTATGAAATATAAAGGAGAAGGTCTGTTAAAATGAAATGAATAATAATATAAGAATCTATATAAAATATTAGCATTAAGTGTAAATTCCATGTGACCTTTCGTTAAATCCAGGAATCAGGAGTCAAGTACAACCGCTTTGTCATTTACTGGTTAGAGGAATGCTCTCGTACCTGTACACTCTTTGTTTGTGTGGCGTGTCCCTGTGAGGAGCGTTTGGGTTTGGGTGCTGCTTTAACTAATAAAATCTCCCAGTTCTCCTCAGAAATAAGCATCAGCTCTGCTCCAGTGGCTTTACCTTCCCCAGGTGATCGCGCCACTGAGCCCACAGCCGCTCCATCGCACACGGCTCTACTGCTGCTGCTGCCAACCCTGAGGGTGGCTACCCGGTAGCACACACACACACACACACACACACACACACACACACTAAAATGCCTGCTTGCACATACGCACTCAGGTACACAGAAAGACACACAGAGAAATGCTATTGTCCCTCGAGTGTCCCATCATGTCTCTGCCCTAGCTGCCCAGATGCTCTCATGGGGACACTTCTTCTCTTACTCTTCTCTTTCTCTCTCTTTCACACACACTCTTCCTTTCTTTCTTTCTTTCTTTCTTTCTTTCTCTCTCTCTGCTGTGTTTTCTTTGTCATGAGTGATCATCTGCAGGTCTCCAAGCGCCCGGGCCCACCTGGTCGAGAACTCGCCCATTAGAAGCCCATATGTGAAAAAGAAGCAGCATATCTACATTTCTACACCAACGCAACACCCCTGTGGGACACACACACACACACGTTTCTCTTACTATCCTTCTGAGGACCTTCCACTGACTAATTAACGTTATGCTACACCTTAATCTAACCCCAACCCTCACCTCAGGAACCATTAGGAAGCCACTTTTATTTTATTTATTTATTTATTTATTTATTTACTTTCTTAAATGATTTTTTTAAAGCAGTTTTCCTTATAGGGATCAGCCTTCAAATGTTCTGACAAAATCCAAACTATCCTTGTGAGGACATTTGGTTCACACTGAGATATTAAAACATTCCCCTCCACACACACACACACACACACACACACACACATAGTATTAAAACTAATTTGGCTCATTATTGTGTTGTTGAGTCAATCATATGGAAAAAGTACATTTCCATTTCCATTTGCTACCGCATTTCATTTCCATGTTTACTGAATATGATAAAGAACAGAAGGAATATGAAGAAGGAGGCGACAAGCGCAACATTTAGCCATACAGGATATATGTTAGGAAAATGTTCAGAAATCACTTGCAGCAGTTGTGTGAGATCGGGTTATACGATCAAGTCAAAATTACAGAGGTACGCATTAACTGGCATTTACTCTTTTTGACTCATCGCTATCTTACATCGTTTTAATGCTAAAGAGCAGGACAAAATTCTGAACTGAAGGGGAAAGGACGTGAGATGTGACTTTATGCAGGTGACCCTAGGAATGGTTCAGTAAATAATTTGTGAAGTTGCTCACTATTAAACAGAACTTTTGCCTCACAGTTATTTAACTAAGGGTAACTAAAGTAACTGTTTTTTGACAAAAGTCCTTTTTTCTGTGGTAAAATTCTGTGTTTTTGTGTTGAAATTTAATCGTAATATTCTATTTTATAGTTTGGTTTGATCAAATCCTGTTTATTATGGTAATATTCTGTTTTTCTGACACATTTGTTCTAGATTTAGAAAAGATTTCTAGAGAATATGTCTGGGGAAATAATGTTTTTTGTACTAGAATTATGATTCTTTGTTTTTCTGGTAAAATGATTTTTTGATGTGGTTCTCGGGTTTTGTTTATTTGGTAAAATTCATTTGTAGTACAAAATCAGTATTTTTTTTTATTTATTTATGTTGTGGTAGAATTCTGGGTTTTAGGTGCTTCAATTGTGCTTCGTTTATGGTATAGTTCTGGGGTTTTGTATTAAAAAGTGTAGCAAAATTCAGTTTTTAAGAGCTTTTGTGGTTAAAAAAAAATTCTGCTGATTTTGTAGCAAAGATCCATTTTTTATAGTAATTTTTTAAAAATCTGTATTATTTTTTATTTATTTATTTTGTGGTAGAATTCTGGTGTTTAAATTTTGCTTTGTTTGTGGTATACTTGTGGAGTTTTGTAGTTTTTAGAGCTTTTGTGGTAGAAAATCTGCAGAGTTTGTAGTAAAGATCTGTTTTTTATTGTAATTCTGGGTTTTCTGAGGTAAGAATTTGTTTTGTTTGTGGAAAATACATTTTCTTGTAAATTTTGGGGGTTTTGTAGTAAAATTTAGTTTTTTAGAGCTTTTATGGTAGAAAATCTGCCGAGTTTGTAGTAAAGATCTGTTTTTTATAGTAATTCTGGGTTTTCTGAGGTAAAGTTTTGTTTGTTTGTGGTAAAATACATTTCTTTTTTGTAGTAAAATTCTGTTTTGGGGTTTTTGGTGGTAAAAATCGCTTTTTGCTTGTATTTTCTCAGTAAATTTTCGATTTCTTTGTGATAAACTTCAGAAAGAAAATCTGAAAGGCAAATTTTTGTTTTTTGTAGTAGAACCAGGTCTACTTTTCTAGTGAAATAGAGATTTTTTTCTCTCGCAACTAAGGACGTTTTTCGTGTTCAGTGTGAACGCTGGTATATGTGGAGTCATTATCACACACATGCTGCTACGCACAAAGGACTAAGTGGTGCGTTAGGCTACAAATATAGCATAAAGCACACAGATCATTTGCACGTAATAAACACAGGTTGATGCTGTAAAGTGTAGGGATTGTGTGGAAATCACTGTGAGCATCTTTTAACAATCCTAACATACTAGAGGCTGTGATAAATCCACACTGTTAAAGCTCAGGCTTTTCCACATAACTCAGATGTCTAAAGGCTTTCATATATGACTTGAAAAAAAAAACCCACCACACACACACACACATACACACACACGCCAACTTCTTACACAAAAAGCTACTTTCTGAACGCTGCCATTGCAGCACATTTAGTTAGCAAAAAATATTTTTACAAACAAGATGATATCGCAATAGCACTCCGTGATATTAATATGATCTGTTCCCTGATCTGTAAAGCACCTGGTTATCTTGCTCGGCGCCGATAAGAAAAAGTGCTGCGGATTTCCAGTTTGTGAGCACATTTGGGCTGAATCTTTCACACGTCACAAATTGCAGATGGGAAGCGGTGATCTTGAACAGCCGATCACCCCAGCGTGACCATCTGACACCTTCCATTTAGGAAAATAATACTTTCTATCTTAGCATACTCTCCCCACTGCAGCCAACCAAAGGAAATATGCTTGGAGGAGTTTCAGCTACTAACTTTCACTCCTTCTACGCTCCTCTCTCTCCCTCGCTCTCTTTCTGCGGATTCCCTGCTGGTAAAATAAAGCTATAGGTTTCTAAAAAGGTGTTACTGAAATATAATATTTTCGGGTAAAAACAAGTACTGCTCTGTAGAACACACTTCCTGTACGTCACCTTCATATGTCATGAACTAGAACTAGCTATTCTTTACATTCCTCTATATGATGATTATCTATCACATATCACAGACTATATATACAATTGTGTAAAGGAATAAGTAAGACATGTGATGTTATGCTGCTACAGGAAAATAATCAACGATGCGATGGTTCCTGTTTCCAGCATGTAGTGAAGTGTTTTATTCCTTTTATGCCACAGCAATTTGCCGACCATTACAATTTTTTTTTACTCACTATTAAATCATTTTTCTGGTTACTTTCCCTTCATTTTTTGCACCGACACTGGAGACTCCTTCCTGGAAATCTTCCCCATTTAGAGTCTCTGTGAATGAGCGTACGTTAGCGTTCTAGCTAAAAGATAAAATAGATTATTAATTTAGAACGTCATGGAAAGTGATAGGAAAAATTAACAGAGCAAGGAAATCTGGATGCAGAAAAGTTTTGTGTTTTGTTTTGTGATTCCTTTATTTTTTGTCATATATTGTGCTGATTTCTCACAGGTAGTGTTTTCCATACAGCATGTATCCTATCAAAAATGTTTTTTAATTTGAACAAACCGTATGTGTTGTTTAGAATGAAAATTGATTTCATTTAGAACTAAAATTTAATTTCAAAGCAATTTCAGAAAATTAAAAAAAAAACTATTCAGCACTCTCGAATTCTCTTTTATGATTCTCACAAACGTTCCCCAACAATAAATGTAGATTTAAACATGTTCTTCTTTCATAAATAAACATTTTTGTTCACGTTGCCAAGTCGCTGTTTTCAGAACAAAGGAATTTAAATCTTGGGTTTGTTTTGTCTGTAACACATGCTGTGTTTTGTCTGTTTTGTCTAACACAAGCTGTGTTTTGTCTGTTTTGTCTAACACAAGCTGTGTTTTGTCTGTAACACAAGCTGTGTTTTGTCTGTAACACATGCTGTGTTTTGTCTGTTTTGTCTAACACTAGCTGTGTTTTGTCTGTAACACAAGCTGTGTTTTGTCTGTTTTGTCTGTAACACATGCTGTGTTTTGTCTGTAACACAAGCTGTGTTTTGTCTGTTTTGTCTAACACAAGCTGTGTTTTGTCTGTTTTGTCTAACACAAGCTGTGTTTTGTCTGTAACACATGCTGTGTTTTGTCTGTTTTGTCTAACACAAGCTGTGTTTTGTCTGTTTTGTCTAACACAAGCTGTGTTTTGTCTGTAACACAAGCTGTGTTTTGTCTGTTTTGTCTAACACAAGCTGTGTTTTGTCTGTAACACATGCTGTGTTTTGTCTGTTTTGTCTAACACAAGCTGTGTTTCGTCTGTAACACAAGCTGTGTTTTGTCTGTAACACAAGCTGTGTTTTGTCTGTTTTGTCTAACATGCTGTGTTTTGTCTGTTTTGTCTAACACAAGCTGTGTTTTGTCTGTAACACAAGCTGTGTTTTGTCTGTTTTGTCTAACACATGCTGTGTTTTGTCTAACACAAGCTGTGTTTTGTCTGTAACACATGCTGTGTTTTGTCTGTTTTGTCTAACACAAGCTGTGTTTTGTCTGTTTTGTCTAACACAAGCTGTGTTTTGTCTGTGTTTTGTCTGTAACACATGCTGTGTTTTGTCTGTAACACAAGCTGTGTTTTGTCTGTAACACATGCTGTGTTTTGTCTGTTTTGTCTAACACTAGCTGTGTTTTGTCTGTGTTTTGTCTGTAACACAAGCTGTGTTTTGTCTGTAACACAAGCTGTGTTTTGTCTGTGTTTTGTCTGTAACACAAGCTGCGTTTTGTCTGTAACACAAGCTGTGTTTTGTCTGTAACACAAGCTGTGTTTTGTCTGTGTTTTGTCTGTAACACAAGCTGTGTTTTGTCTGTGTTTTGTCTGTAACACAAGCTGTGTTTTGTCTGTTTTGTCTGTAACACAAGCTGTGTTTTGTCTGTAACAAGCTGTGTTTTGTCTGTAACACAAGCTGTGTTTTGTCTGTTTTGTCTGTAACACAAGCTGTGTTTTGTCTGTAACAAGCTGTGTTTTGTCTGTAACACAAGCTGTGTTTTGTCTGTAACAAGCTGTGTTTTGTCTGTAACACAAGCTGTGTTTTGTCTGTTTTGTCTAACACTAGCTGTGTTTTGTCTGTGTTTTGTCTGTAACACAAGCTGTGTTTTGTCTGTTTTGTCTGTAACACAAGCTGTGTTTTGTCTGTTACAAGCTGTGTTTTGTCTGTAACACAAGCTGTGTTTTGTGTGTTTTGTCTGTAACACAAGCTGTGTTTTGTGTGTTTTGTCTGTAACACAAGCTGTGTTTTGTCTGTAACACAAGCTGTGTTTTGTGTGTTTAGTTTGTAACACATGCTGTGTTTTGTCTGTAACACAAGCTGTGTTTTGTCTGTAACACAAGTTGTGTTTTGTCTGTAACACATGCTGTGTTTTGTCTGTTTTGTCTGTAACACAAGCTGTGTTTTGTCTGTAACACAAGCTGTGTTTTGTCTGTAACAAGCTGTGTTTTGTCTGTAACACAAGCTGTGTTTTGTCTGTGTTTTGTCTGTAACACATGCTGTGTTTTGTCTGTTTTGTCTGTAACACAAGCTGTGTTTTGTCTGTAACACAAGCTGTGTTTTGTCTGTAACACAAGCTGTGTTTTGTCTGTAACACAAGCTGTGTTTTGTCTGTAACACAAGCTGTGTTTTGTGTGTTTTGTCTGTAACACAAGCTGTGTTTTGTCTGTAACACAAGCTGTGTTTTGTCTGTAACACAAGCTGTGTTTTGTCTGTAACACAAGCTGTGTTTTGTGTGTTTTGTCTGTAACACAAGCTGTGTTTTGTCTGTTTTGTCTGTAACACAAGTTGTGTTTTGTCTGTAACACATGCTGTGTTTTGTCTGTTTTGTCTAACACTAGCTGTGTTTTGTCTGTGTTTTGTCTGTAACACATGCTGTGTTTTGTCTGTTTTGTCTAACACTAGCTGTGTTTTGTCTGTGTTTTGTCTGTAACACATGCTGTGTTTTGTCTGTTTTGTCTAACACTAGCTGTGTTTTGTCTGTGTTTTGTCTGTAACACAAGCTGTGTTTTGTCTGTTTTGTCTGTAACACAAGCTGTGTTTTGTCTGTGTTTTGTCTGTAACACAAGCTGTGTTTTGTCTGTTTTGTCTGTAACACAAGCTGTGTTTTGTCTGTAACACAAGCTGTGTTTTGTCTGTGTTTTGTCTGTAACACAAGCTGTGTTTTGTCTGTTTTGTCTGTAACACAAGCTGTGTTTTGTCTGTGTTTTGTCTGTAACACAAGCTGTGTTTTGTCTGTTTTGTCTGTAACACAAGCTGTGTTTTGTCTGTGTTTTGTCTGTAACACAAGCTGTGTTTTGTCTGTTTTGTCTGTAACACAAGCTGTGTTTTGTCTGTAACACATGCTATGTTTTGTCTGTAACATGCTATGTTTTGTCTGTAACATGCTATGTTTTGTCTGTAACACAAGCTGTGTTTTGTCTGTTTTGTCTGTAACACAAGCTGTTTAGTTTTGTTTTTTGTTTTTTTCTGTTTTAAAAGAGAGAATGAATAGAGGCTGATGAAGGAATGACTGTTTGTTTATAGCTGCTACAAAGTGAGAACAGAAACTAATTTGTTACTCAAAATTATATATAGTTGTTTAGCAAACTGCTGCAGTATTCCAGGACTATAAAACACTTCGGGTGTGCTTTTAGGGGAAAATAATCAACAAAAAATTATATATATTAAAAAGCAAGTGGAAGTGAAGTTGATCTTATGAGACCTGTTTTTGCATGTTTTCAGTTTAAATGTTTGTTTTGCTTCCTTTTAGATATAAAAGTGTGAAATTAGCCAATAGAACGGATTAAATGGATTCAAAAGTCTAGAAATAAGTCTAACAGTCTAACATTTGGTTTATTTGCATCTTATAATAAGAAAGTAAATACCACTGACAAGATATCAATGTTTTTTGATATCAACAGTAAGCCGTCTTCAACACACCGTACCGTCGTTGATTATTTTCCTATAACAGCGTGACACGGTGTTTTATTCCTCACATTTCTGTGAATTAGTTAGTAAAACTCTAATGTTGTTGATTAGGTAAAAGTGTTGTTGTTTGTTTGCGTGTGTATACCGATGACAATCTCATCGCTCTCTCAGTCCGGCGTATGAACCCGGAAACCACGAGCATTACACGTGTAAACGGTGGCGATAAATAAGAGTCGGGTTTTTAACTGAGGGGAACGGAGAGTTGTAAATGTTCTCTGTGATTTGCCGTCTCTAAGGGTTTAATTAAGTCCACAGTCTGCGCTTTCACATGATGAGACTCACTCGACGCCCCGCCGTAACACGGCACACACCCGGAATGCCCCGCCATCTCAAGTCCACGGGCCTCAGGAGAACCGAGACGCTAGACGGAGCTTAAACGCTCGGAGAGACGGCCATCTCAGATGGTCTAACAAGTCAACGGAGAATTGGCTGATAGCATATCAATTTTAGCCCACTGCTTTCCACGGGTTATGAGCGATGACACTATGACCAAAGTGCAGATTTATGGAAACATTTCGCATTTACAGAGCAAAAAATAAATTAAAAATGTAATTAAAAACAACTTTCATTTCTCCTGGATCGCACGGTTTGTTCTATCCAATATGCTGACAATAGACTGAATAATTCAGTAATGCAAATTACTATAATTTGTTGTATATTTTGATTTGCATGTTACCGAGCCAAAATTTCTTTTTCTTAAAAAGCATTTTTTGTTTTTTTAAAATTCCTCTTATTACACAACAATTTGCGCATTACAATAATTTATTTAATCACAGAACGACACTTTTATTTTTTTATCCATTTAGACATAAATGTTGTGGAACATCCAGGAAGCCAGTTCCTGTTATCGCTTAGCACCTGTGAACACTCGTTCCCTCACCAGCTGCTCTTTTTTTTTACTCTATCTTGAAGTAAATAAAACGAAACAAAACACCAATAGTCTACAGTGTTTACGCGCAAATGTATTACTGTTTTCATTTTGTTTGTGAAAAATTTACGAATGTTCTTTAGAAACGTTACATTTTCTGCACAAAATTTTTGAATTTTGATTTGTTTTAAGTATTTATTTATTTATTACTTTGCCATGTTTAAATGATTCTTTCATTATTTAGCATTTTTCACATGTTCTTCGTCCTAAATAATGTAAATATTCATTTTTGGGGGAAAACTTTATAAAGGCAGGTTGCAGGATGTCTCCCGAGTAAAAACTGTAATAAATATTCTAAACTAAATATTCTATTCTAAATTTCTGAACGTTTTTCTTGACGCTGATGAAGTCTGCTTCAAGGTATCCTCTATCTGAAGAACTAGCAGAAGAAGAAGAAGAAGAAGAAGAAGACGTGTCACAGGGTGGGGTGGTGGGGGTATTTCGCCGACGTAAGGTACGATCTTTTCAATATAAAGTGTCTTTTTGCAACACAATTGCACTTGTTGACAAATTTGTCGACAAATTTCTGTGGTACAAGAGGAATAAAACACTTTGTGACGACCCTAACCGGTATTTATTGCGAAATCAGAGGGGGGGAAAAAACACACCCTCATTTTCTCATTAAATCCGTGCAGCCATTTAATTAGTCAGCTTCTAAAGGAATTATGGGATTATATATTTCTAAATATGTTCTGTGTTTGATGCTGATGATGGACTAAACTTTGCAGGACCTCAGGTATCTCTTTTTGAAGGACTACCAAAAAAGAAGAAAGAAGAAGAAGAGAGGGATGAGGTGGTGGGGTGTGGGGGGTATTTTGGCGATGGAGATTAAGGCAGGGGCTTTTTGTCATTTGTGCGAGACAAGCCATTCATCCATCCCGTTCTCAGCCAACAAAAAAAGGCTGCTCCCAGAAATTAGCAGTTTCAGCTCAGCAGCAAAGCCGTCGGGCTGTGAAGGCACAGAGAAATTGACTAATTAGCAATGCGCACTAAAACTTGACGGTTCTCTCCATAACGGCGAGGCAAAAAAAAAAAAAGACTCGTTTTTTTTCCTTCTATCTCACTCTTTTTTGTCTTTTCTCCTTTTTTTTTTCCTCCCCTCTCTCCATAGATGTTTGAAATCGCAGTCATTTACGCTCGACAGTTTTTACAATAGCCTTGAGCCATAATTTTGCCCGTCTCTCTAGCATCCATAGCCCTGCATGGTCTCTCTCCGCCGGCCATGCGCGACCGTTTCTCTCCCCAACCGTGGATTTCCTATTACTCTCGTTACGACTCACTGAGCCCCAGGCCCAAGGATAATGATGTGTTGTTTCTTGGTAGCATAATTTGTCACACGTATATTTCTTCTTCTTCTTCTTCTCTTGCAGAAAGCACGGCTCTCTCACTCTCTCTCTCAGCACTCAGCACACTTCTTAGTTTAGTTTAATTCAGCCGCACGCGTAATAAAAGAAAAAAGAAAAAGAAATACGCGGCTTGCGCATCGAGTCTATAGCCAGACTTTAAGAAGGAAAAAGAAAGGGGGAACCAAAGAAAAAAAAAAAAAGAAAAAAGACAAAACGGAAAGGACGAGAACAAAGACAAAGTGCTGTGAGGATACACACATCTTAAAGGATCTGGGGGATACTTTGTTTTCTCCGCTTAAACTCAAGGTAAGTTTGCCTCGTCTTCTGAAGCCGGATACTAAAAATACTTACGCACGGCGGTACAGAGAAGGTGGACGAACACACCGCGTTCAGGCTCAAGTTCACCAGCAAGACGTCGATTAGAGGGAGGAAAAAAGAAAGGGAAGAAAGGGTCTACGGTGTTTATTTTCCGTTGCAAGTCGGCTTTGGGGAACGGGGGGGAAAAGGCGCAGCCGCGGATTTATGATGGTCGTCGGAGACTAATTGCTTTTGTATCTCGGCTTTCAGGATGCGCACATAGCTGGTGTAAATGTAAATGCCTGTGTAGGCTACGCGGTGAGTGTGTGTGTGTGTGTGCGTGTGTGTGTAAGAGAGAGAGAGAGAGAGAGCGAGAGAGAGAGAGAGAGAAAGTGTGTGTGAGGCAACGTGATCGGATAGCAAACCCTGAGTCTTTACAGTGAGCATGCCTTGCCTTGCCTTGCCTTGCCTTATGGAGCCGAGCGGTGCAGTTTAGATTTTGCCCTCCAATACGCAGCGTTAATGAAAAATAGGCTTTACCAACCCGGAGGGCAACAAGGCTGTAGGCTAGCTGATAGAGGTGACAGAAAGTCCAGGGATTGCTCTATTATTCAGAAGAAGATAAATGGCTCCGGCATTGTTTGCTTGTAGGAGGTGCGAGCGGCTCCCAAGTCATGTCCAGATCGGGCGACCGAACGTCTACGTTTGACCCAACACACAGCGACACGCTGCTGCACGGGCTCAACCTGCTGTGGAGGAAGCAGCTCTTCTGCGACGTGACCCTCACAGCGCAGGGACAACAGTTCCACTGCCACAAAGCCGTGCTCGCGTCCTGCTCGCAGTACTTCAGATCCCTGTTCTCTGCGTCACACGCGCTCAGCAATGAGCCGCTCGCCGGCAAAGATCAAAGCAGCGGCGGAACCCCGTCCTCGTCCCCGGATGAGAAGCTCCTGGCCAGCCCGCGCTCCATCAGCAACCTGGTGCTGCAGGGCTGCTCGTCCATCGGGCTGCGCCTGGTCCTCGAGTACCTGTACACGGCCAACGTGACGCTCTCGCTGGACACCGTGGAGGAGGTGCTCTCGGTCAGCAAGATCCTCAACATCCCACAGGTCACCAAGCTGAGCGTGCAGTTCCTCAACGACCAGATCTCCGTCCAGAACTACAAGCAGATCTGCAAGATCGCTGCGCTGCATGGCCTGGACGAGACCAAAAAGCTGGCCAACAAGTACCTCGTCGAAGATGTGCTGCTCCTCAACTTCGAGGAGATGTGCGCCATGCTGGACGCGCTGCCGCCGCCCGTCGAGTCCGAGCTAGCTCTGTTCCAGATGTCCGTCCTGTGGCTGGAGCACGACCGTGAGACCAGGATGCACTACGCGCCGGACCTGATGAAGCGCCTCCGCTTCGCCCTGATCCCAGCCCCGGAGCTCGTCGAGAGGGTGCAGTCTGTAGACTTCATGAGGAGTGACCCTGTGTGCCAGAAGCTCCTTCTGGATGCCATGAACTACCACCTGATGCCCTTCAGACAGCACTGCAGACAGACAACAGCCAGCAGGTACCTGCATGCTTCAGTCATATACATCATAAACAGTGTGTAAACATACTGCTCATAAACCTCCTGCTCATAACATACTGCTCATAGCTTAATGCCCTTATTATGCTGCATAACATACTGCTCATAAACCCCCTGCTCCTACCCTACTGCTCAAAAAATACTGCTCATAACAGACTGCTTATTATATCCTGCTCATACCATACGTCCTTTAAAAATACTGCTCATTTCTGTCATATTTATAGTATAGTTTTGGTTTCATGTATAATATTAAGGCAGCTTATCATTTTACATTTGCTTCTGGAAGTTTTTGTGATCCCTTTATCACTCACCAAGTCCAAAAGAATAAATTCAGAAAGTCATCAGAAAATTCATTTAGCACAAATGCATTTAATCTACCTGATGTGAGGAAACACGACTTTCTTCTGTTGGCTGTGATGATAATTTGTAACGAGCTAATGGGAAATTTTGCATTGAAGAAGAGCAGGATCATCATGACATACTGTATGATACAGTAAACATATATATCACTGTTTACGTCTGATTTAATACGAGACAGCATGACAGAGCAGAGGGATTTTAGAACCCAAAAGAACAAGGAAACTTTTTTTTTTCCACAGTACAGATTTATTTTTGGGATTTTAAATTAGGCTTGGAAATTCGGAGTAATATTTTGTCTGTTTATTAGAGTCACAGAGATTTTTATTCCAGGTCTTTTTCACTTGGCAGAACACATTAGGGCCTAAGATAACTTTATTTATAGGCTGGCTCGTTTTATTTGTGGGATCCCGAGGTTCGGATATGTTCAGAATCGACTGACAATACACCTCGGAAACTCGATAATAAACGTTCTGAGCTTGATCATCATTTCCAGCAGAGTGCAAATGACAGAAATGTATATAAAAAAAAAAAGAACAGACAGAGATGGTGGCTATGCTTCATGGACACCACGGGTTCAGCCTAGATTTAATTGAGAATGAAAAGGAAGCTTATTGGCCTGTCGTGAGGGTTCAGTAGCCCAGATTCGCTCTGCACAACGGAAACGTGATCAGTCTTCATTCCATCCTCGCCTGCGCATCACTTCCAGCTCAGGCCTCGACTCCTGTAACTGGACGGCCACATGTCCGAGAGCTCAGTGTGACTCTTAAACATCATCGAAACCCAATATATATATATATATATATACACACGTTATTTGGAATATTTTGTTTTAAAATTCTGACGTGAAATGATATTGGGACTGAATTTGAACATTTTACGTAAGATCAGTGTGACAGAGTGATCGTTTAGTGTTTGTTTTACTTGTTTATCATTTTACTAGCTAGTTATGTTGTCATGTTATGTTGTTACATTACATTATGCTACACTACAGCCCCCCCCCAAAAAAAACGTTACTTTTCCACATTTTTATGTATGACCAGAATTTTCAAAACTAGCTAATTATCGGATTACTAGCTAATTATTTTAATATGCCGCAATTGTAACCATATTTATCTAGAGTTTATTCACCTAAGGTTGCTTTAGTGCTTTACAAAATATGCTGAAAATGACATTTTCAAAAATGGTTTAAAAAAAATTCAAGTCACGGCGAGATTGTGTTTTTGGTGAACGTATTGCTACACACTGTACACTGAGTTTATTACACAAATACACGGTAGGATGACGTTTTAGTAATGGATATCACGTGACACACTATAGTGTTTTAAAAATCGGACAGTAATTTTTGTCCATATAACATAAATCAATGCAGATTTTTGGAACTATTTGTTAATAGGATATAGCCTTGATAGATTTTTAATTTCTTGTAGCCTTATATACCTGGATATATATGGTGTATAGAGTTATCTAGTTTGCAAAATATCCAGTTAAGGTGTAAATTTATGATTACTGGAGAAAAACAAATACAGAACATAATATAAATGTACCATGGTCTTCAGAAAGACTCAAAGCCCATTTTGTTTTCCTGTCTCCGTGTGCATCTACCTTTCGAAATTCCAGAATCCGTTCCAACAAAAGGATGCTGCTGCTGGTTGGAGGTCTGCCTCCAGGACCCGACCGCCTCCCCAGTAATCTAGTGCAGTACTACGACGACGAAAAGAAGACATGGAAGATCCTTACAAGTGAGTGCCTTTACCTCCGTCCTGGAAAGGTCTCTTTCTCTTTTTCCGACACGAACCTGACGTCTCACCAAACCAGTCTCGTCCCGCAGTAAAATAGAAAGTTCTGACTCCTCAGATGCTTGAGGTAATGATGTATCACTATCGCTTTTAATGTAACTTATTAATCAGAGCGTGACTCGTCTTCACACCATCGTGGAGCTCTGGCGTCTCTTATTTTACTTTGCTTCTTCTTCTTTTTCTTCGTCTTCTTTTTTTCTGAGCCTTTACAGTCTGTTAGCAAGACGAATTTTAATTTGGTGAGGATTTATCAGCAGATGATCACACACACACACACACAGATTTCATTTGGGCGAAGAGAGATGACAGTGAAACAGATTAAAACGTGTACTGTAGGTGTGTGATGTTTGGGGAATATAACGTGACCATGTGGTGTAATGCGTTTCCAACATTTCCATGTCACTGAACAGGTGGGATAGAAATCGAGTCTCACCTGATGACCACAGAGCATCCAGAAGTGTTTTTTATTCCTCTTACACAGTTAATGTTATAGAATATTTGCTTACACGTTAGTTCCTGTTCTCGCTTACATCATAGCAGCTGGCAACATCTCCTTATAAGAACAAAAAAATACACGTTTCTATGTAGCGCTGATCTGGATTCTGATTGGTCGGATTCATTTCCTAAACAGTAGCGCAGCTGCATGTTGATGTTGTTTCTATGGTAACAGTTCATTCACAGGGACTTGACTAGCAGGTACTGATAGGAAATGTTTAAGAAATGTATAATGTGCTAATTGTTGCGAAGTTTCGTGTAAGGAGATTTATTTAACAGTAAAGAGGATTATTTAACCCTGGGGGAAGGAGTCTCCAGTATTAATAATTTCACAAAACTGGACCTGTTGGTGAATTGCAGAGGTGTAAGAGGGTTATGGTAGTAACAGCAGCCGCACTTAAGCTGTTGTTGATGGTTTTCCTATAATGGCGCACCCTTAAGTGTTGTGATCCAATCATAGCCACCATTTTGTGAAATACTCATTCACCTCAAGGCAGATAAAACATAAACATAAAAGGGCATTTTGTTGAGTAATGACAAACACACGTCTCTACATCTACACCCATTAAAAACAACTTTGCCCATAGGAACCATGGGAGTTATTGCCAGTTTACTCAGACGTTCAATATAGAATTAGCTATATGAGTATAACATATACAGGGTCAAACAGTTAGAGGATAATTTGTTTTCTCAATGAGCTTCCAGTGTCAAATGGCCCATGGCTGTTCGGAATCGCAAAATCATCCTTAACACATTATCACATGGTTAAAGCGGCGGTGTGTGCTTCGAGGATCTGGAGACCTCTCTGCTAGAAATATGAAATAGGTCACGATTGGTCAAAAAGCGTTGAGTAATTTTCTTATAAGTGCGGTTCAGTATTGCTGCTTCGAAATATGTTATAGTTTCTATAGTAACAGCATGTTCACAGTGACCCGTGTAGATGATACGCTAGTTTTCTGAACGGTTTGTGGAAGGAGTCTCCAGTTTCACTGCATGTTTTCCAAAATCTTCAGGACAGAGGAGCTTAGTTTTTTTTTTAATTGTCAGTAACCTGACAAAATGCATTGTTTTTGTTTTCTTTTTCTCTTTTGTATTTAAAACAGAGAGGCTAGTGAGTGAAAAACTCTTTATAGCTGTTAAAGATCTATAAACTCTTTATAGATGTTAAAGCTCTGCCCTTTATAACAGTACACAGAGCCAAGACTAGCAATCTAGCTAGTTGTAAATACAAAAGAATAAACCCAGTCAGGGATGTTATTAATAATATTAGTTAGACACACAGCCTAATAGCAATAGGCCCACAAACAAATTCAGGGCTGCCTCAAAATCATGTGGATAAAATGAAAGCATCAATCATTTTTAGCAAGCTAGCTGTCTTAAAATCATGTGAATAACGTGACTAGACACCAGACAAACATTTTTAGCAAGCTAGCTGCCTTATAATCATGTGAATAGACACCAAACAAACATTTTTAATGAACTAGCTGTCTTAAAATCATGTGAATAACGTGACCAGACACCAAACATTTTTAGCGAGCTAGCTGCCTTAAAATCATGTGAATAACGTGACCAGACACCAAGCATTTTTAACAAACTAGCTGTCTCAAAATCATGTGAATAGACACCATATGAACATTTTTAGTGAGCTAGCTGCCTTAAAATCATGTGAATATTGTAACAAGACACCAAATGAACATTTCTAACAAACTAGCTGCCTAAAATCATGTGAATAACGTGACCAGACACCAAACAAACATTTTTTAACAAACTAGCTGCCTAAAATCATGTGAATAACGTGACCAGACACCAAACAAACATTTTTTAACAAACTAGCTGTCTTAAAATCATGTGAATAACGTGACCAGACACCAAACAAACATTTTTTAACAAACTAGCTGTCTTAAAATCATGTGAATAATGTTAAGATGCCAACAAACATTTTTAGAGAGCCAGCTGCTTTAAAATCACGTGGATAACGTGACCAGACATCCTTAGCACGATAGCAAACAGAATAAACTCACATGAAGAAAATGAGCAGTCTTTCTCCTACTTTTATTTAGTGACTTTGGCAAAAGCATACTAGTTTTTGTTTTTTTTCACCACTGTATTATGATGTATAAAGTTTCCGTAGAGACTGGTGAGGTTAAAAGTATTTATTTTTTCCTCTACAGTCTCAATAATTCTCTTTTCTGAACAAAACAAGCCAGATCACTGTACTTCAGCGATAACATGTACTTCTGACTTTGCATCGATCCACTAATCAGACAAAAGCACATAGTTCATGCTTTATAAAAAATCTCTGTTGTTTGTGACGGACATGACAGCATCTGTGGTCACCTTCCTTTAACATAAAGGAGTGAGTGCCATCTAGTGTACTCAGCGTGCTATCTACCCCAGTAAGAGTCGAGCAATTTCCTTATCAGGGAATAAGTAATAATCAATCACTTAATGATTGAGAATATGATGGGTTTCAGAAATTAATTACACAAATAAGTACGTGTATTAATACAGTATTATAAGTGAAATGTTGCTTAAAGAGACATTTGAAGTAAAT
The DNA here is from genome assembly GCF_019097595.1 of Hemibagrus wyckioides. Lineage (NCBI taxonomy): Eukaryota > Metazoa > Chordata > Actinopteri > Siluriformes > Bagridae > Hemibagrus > Hemibagrus wyckioides. The sequence goes on along the minus strand of NC_080710.1, from coordinate 3,515,314 downwards.
GAAGTGTCTGTCTTAAAAGCATAATAGTCTTAATTGGACCTCTAGGGGATAAGTACAACAGGTGAAGTATTGACTCCGCCTCCCATGTACACAAAGCCACGCCCACATCATCAGGAGGCATTCACCTGTGACTGTGTTCACATTTTGCCCAGCAGACCTGGGGTGACAAAGACAAACACGTGACTTGTGCCATCCTGAGAAAGGTTGTAATCTGGCCCATGAAACAAATTTATTATCCGTGTTCTAAATTAAAATCGCCTTGTGGACCGTAATTGAATTGACAGATTTTTTTTTTAAAGTGCTAGTCACTGTTATTCCACTGGGGGGCAGAATAGAGCGATGGACTCGGGACTATGAGCTCAGCTATTGACCAAATGTCTTAATGATTCTTTTTCAAAATAACTCATTTTACAAACACAATTTTATATATATAAAAAAAAATTAGATATTAAAATTCATACCAACTCTACAGTTTGATCTATATTGTTTTGCTTTCTTGAGATTTTGCAAAAATATATCAGTGTATATATTGTTGAAGTGTGCTTGGTCACTAAACTGATATTTTTGGTCTCATCCACTTGACATTGGACTAAGTTCAAGCCTACTACCTAAACTCCCAGAGATTTTCCATCTGGGATAACGCAAGTGCTACTGATATTTATTCCAGTGTGCTATGTTTGTCTTTACATTTCTGGGGGGGTGGGGTGAAGGGATGTTGGGACTACATACAAAGTTGTGAAAAGATATTTAGGATCAAATCATCCAGAAATTCCTGAAGATCACGATATTGACTGAAGTACAAATCTTTTACCCGAATATTCAATTAACTATGATGAATTAATTAGCTAGATTTGTTACATAATAATTAGAATGTCTTTAGTGGTATTAGCATGGACTGTAGTATTTGGAGTAAGAAACCTTTTTTTGTTTTTTAAATGGTCATTTTTTTTCCCCTTAGAAACATTGAAATGTTATGATTTTACGAGGCACAGGATGATCCTTTCATTAGCGGCCTCATCCTGTGCTCCTGCAGCTCGCGGAAGTTTTTGTCGAACTGGCCAATGAAAGAAGTGCGATTCAAGGCTGTCTAATTTGCCAGCGTGGGCGATCCATCAGGCAGCGGAGAGGTGACAGTGGAGATGAATGATAGAGACAGACAGGTGGCTCTTAACGTACGACTGATTTACGCAGCAGTGGCACGGGCCAGAGAATTTATTGAGTGAACATGATCGTGTTCATTACGACTGCCACCTCGAGACCATTTCTCTCTCTATTCCAGCAGGGGGGGTCACTCCAGGCGGCAGAGGAGCATCAACAAAACCTACTGTTAAAGACAGATTAATGCCCGAATTTTATTTTTATATGCACTGATCATTTACCTGGAGCTTTTTACAATTTTTAAATGCTTGCGCAGTGGGATTAAGCTCCAATAACTTAGTGTTTTTGTGGTATATTTTATTGTAATAGCATAAGATATGAAACAGAGTTACTGAGTTACACAGCAAAGATGTTTTATTCCTCTTATACCACAGCTTTTATCCGTTTATGGTTACAGTTAATGCTGCAGAACGTTTGTGAACCATCGCATTATCGCTTATTTTATAGAAAACATTAAAAATAAATAAACACAGCTTGTTGCCTTACCAAAAAAGTGTAAAGTCACCATCCCAAAACACTGAGACTGGAGACTCCTTACCAAAATAAATAAATATTTCCTTCCTAATAAAGTCCCTCGCTTTAGAAACAAAAGGAGCACATTGATCTAAACATGTTAGATCTGCTGGTATTTCATCACATCATCAGAATTCAGAGCTCAACAGCGCTGTTCTTGACCTCGTACGTCTTTGTTTTGCAGTAATGCCTTACAACAGCGCCCATCACTGTGTAGTAGAAGTGGAGAACTTTCTTCTGCTGCTAGGTGGAGAGGACCAGTGGAACCCCAACGGTAAAATATGGAATGTAGAAATGTTCAAAATAAAACAAAACATGACACAAAAATGAAGGTGTTTCAATTTCTTCGGTTTCGTCTGCAGGCAAACACAGCACTAATTTCGTAAGCCGATACGACCCGAGATTCAACAGCTGGATCCAGCTGCCTCCCATGCAGGAAAGGTAAACGGCGTACACAGTAAAAACTGTTCAGCTTCTTTGCTGAGATTTTTAATGATTGTTGTAAAGACATGACTTGGCGTCTGTTCTTCAGGAGGGCCAGTTTCTTTGCGTGTTGTCTCGATAAACACCTTTACGTGATCGGAGGAAGGAACGAGACGGGCTACCTGTCCAGCGTGGAGGCGTATAACCTCGAGACTAACGAGTGGAACTATGTCTCGTCTCTTCCACAACCTCTCGCTGCTCACGCCGGCGCTGTCCATAACGGCAAGATCTACATTTCGGGTGAGTCGGAATTCCGTCAAAAATCTTTAGAATGTGAAAGAAATTTCACAGTTGAGGATAAATTGCATCGAACAGCAATAGCAATAGAAAAATATCCAAAATTAAGTGTTTAGAAGAAGTGTTTATTTTACCGGGTTTTTTTTGTTGTTGTTTTTGCTCACTCACGATTGTCGCATTACACAAAACTTTAGAAGGAGGAATTAAGCTCCACCCACATCATCATCATTTTCATGTCATCTACCCCTAAAAATTGAGTTCTGATATATTCTGTATATAGGTAAGTGGGCGGAGCTTAAATCCTTTACATATTATATGCATAAGATAAATTCCATATTCCCAATTTTTTAATTTCCCAAAATAATGATGAATGGTTGTATTTCTGTTTAATACTGAAAAAGGAATGAAGACATGTCCACTGATCGATTCTTGATTAATGCAGGAACATCTGTTGGGTAAATGTTGTTGGTATCCGAGCATCAAGACAGCGAAATAAATATTTTAATTATTACATCATCCGAAAAGTAAACTGTCGGTCTTGTTAAGTATGCAAATCGACACATACTCAATTAGACCAAGCCTCATTTGCATAAACAGATGTAAATGATTGAAAAGCTTTCGAAACAAACATTGGATTGTGATCCATAAGAAATTCACCTGTTGGTGTCTTCTATTAAAGCAGAACAATTCTGAGCGTCACGTCAATGACGAGAATTACTGTTTTAATTACATATAAGGAATTTAAAGGAATGATGAGTTGGGAGTGTATTCATATCTAATCAAAATTCTGATTCTAAATGTTTACAGTATATATAAGTGTGTGTGTGTGTGTGTGTGTGTGTGTGTGTATGATCTGTAATATACAGGTGGAGTCCACAATGGTGAGTATGTGTCCTGGCTGTACTGCTATGACCCGGTGATGGACGTGTGGGCCAGGAAACAGGACATGAACACTAAACGAGCCATACACGCACTCGCAGTCATGAACGATCGCCTCTACGCTATCGGTGGAAATCACTTAAAAGGTGAAGTATATTACATAATAATATTATGGTCCATGTAATAATTAACTCTGTCATAAATACCCAGGTCTCAATGCTACAGGAAAATAATCAAGGACTAAATAGCGGGACTTTCCCTTTTAACACTGCCACACGACACGTTCCATCCAATCAGAATCCAGACTTCAACAATGCTGTTAATGATGAAAAATGGATGATGTTAGTGTCATACCACAAGTCAGTTTATTCGTCCTGTTAACTCAGAATCTGGAGCTATATAAAATATGGGTTATTATCTTCACTATTTAAAATGTAAAAAAACAATTATAATTAATTGAGTATTGAATTAATGAATGCATTTATAAAGCAGCTGTAAACGTTATCGTTATATATTATAGCGTAATCAAACTATTCCTCTTTATGGGTGCTTTACTGTTTATTTGGATTTCAGTATCTTGCTGCAGGAAACAAACACATAAAAACTGAAATCAGCTTCTGAGACGAGTAAATATTCCATTTCAACAAATTCACCCTCAGCTATGATACATCTATTGATTCCAGCATGTTTTCTAACTGACACGCCCCCAATTCAGAAACTCTGAGCTGACTGATAGCCATCTCTGTGGTTTTCCTGTAGGATTCTCTCACCTGGACGTGATGCTGGTGGAATGTTACGACCCAAAAGGAGATCAGTGGAACATCCTGCAGACGCCCATCCTGGAGGGCCGCAGCGGGCCCGGCTGTGCCGTGCTGGACGACAGCATTTACCTGGTCGGAGGCTACAGCTGGAGCATGGTAACTACAACCAGAAATGTCTAAAGAACCACGCCGCTGTTAGATTCTCCATTCTGATTGGTCGGGAGGTTTTTATTCTGTGACACTGGTTTCCATAGTAACAGCTCTCTTGTACGTATAGCCTGGTGAGGGTACGACTGTTTGTAGCTGCTATAATGTAAGGCAGAACTGGTTTTGTAGTCAGAAATGGATAAAAAGTACATCAGGAGTGCTGTAAACCGTTACTTTTTTTTTCATTTCAGGGAGCCTACAAGTCGTCCACCATCTGCTACAGCCCCGAGAAAGGAACGTGGACCGAACTAGAAGGCGAAGTAGCAGAACCTTTAGCTGGACCGGCGTGTGCCACCGTCATCCTCCCAGCCTGCCTGCCGTTTAACAAATGACAGATAAATTGTGTGAAAAAAAAACAAAAGCCCTTAGGATGGACATCGCTAAAGGAAACGATGCAGACTGTCTAGACGGACGGTGGTGTACAAATTATTTTTTTACACGTCTGACGAGAGCACTTTCTTTCTTTCCTTCTTTCTTTCTTTCTTTCTTTAATACTTAAGAGAAGAAAAAAAAAAGAAACACGATTCGTTTTCATGTGTGTTGACATTCGAACCTTTCCCTTCTTTTTCTTTCTCCTTCTCGATATCGCACGCATAACCGATATAGCTTCCATTTGTACTTTGTATTTTGTGAAGAAAAAAAAAAAGAAAAGAAAAGAAGAACATTATTCCGAGCTGATGCAATGTTGGAAATCTGAAACGTGTTTTATGTCCTGGAACGATCCGGCGAAACGAATCGGATCGTTTTTTGTTTGTTTTTTTTGTTTTGTTTTTTTTTAATTCTAGACGAAACTCATGAATCCCGTCGTAACACTGTAGAATAGAGAAGTGTTCACCACGCTCCTGCTTGTTAAATATCGTAGCCATACTGTATACGGTACAGCGGATGTACAGGGGACGAAGGGGGAACCGAGTAGTGGTAAAATAAAGCTCCTCCATATATAACGCAGGCGAGGACTAAAATGGACGAACAATCAACTAAAAAAATAATAATAATAGATATATATTGTTTACCGAGCCATGTGCTGTGTCTGCATGGTCTTAACTGAGAACCTTACTTTACACTTTGATTTATTTTTCTGTCAGATAAATTACCTGTTAATGTTTAACAGTGCCTATTTCTAATCCTAGGTTCATTCCTTCCCATTTCTTTTAAGGAAAAATATACGAGCGCTGTCCGGAATCGGCTCAGCGAGAAATCTGACACATTCGACACTAAAGAAATAAAATAAACAGACAGAGATATAAACGAATAAAACTCCGATGTTTGAAGAGCAGCACTGTTTAGCGTAGCCGTCGTCCCGATCGATCAGGAGAGGAATCTATGTTAAATTTTCATTCTCTTGTAAATAGTCTCTTGCGGTGGAACATTTTTGTGCCCATGGGATTTATTATCAAATCCTGTTATGTTATTATAAACATTTTAAACGATGAAAAAAAAAATAAAACGGAAATTCTGGATTGTTACTACTGATTGTTTTTTTTTTATGGTCAATAACTGGAGACTAAACGAAACAAATCGTCACCATGGCAACGATTACACAGTCCTGTTTGTGTATTTTCAGTCTTATTTGTTTATCTCAGCCTGACAAATTTCCTTCACCTTGTTAGTTGTTAAAATAACATCCATCCATCCATCCATCCATTGTCTATACCCACTTTATTCCTAATTAGGGTAACAGGGATTTGCTGGAGCCTATCCCAGCACACATAGGATTGAAAGGCGGGGGTACACCCTGGACAGGTCACCAGTCCATCACAGGGTCACACATATCAGAATCAGATCAGTGCTTTATTGCCAAATATGCTCAGACATACAAGGAATTTTTTTTGTTGCTGGAGAATACACAGACATCAATTATAATACAGAAAAATATAGAAGTACAGATATAAGTAGGATAGAAATATAAATAAGGTACATATGGGTACTTATGTACAGTATTGCATTTGTGCCTATATACATACATGTATATATAGATTATTATTGCACTGGGGGAGAAAGCAGACAGATTAATTGTTCAGGAAATGAATGGCTTGAGGGAAAAAGCTGTTCTTGTGTCTGGATGTCCTGGTGTCTACTGCTCTGTAGCGCAGTCCGGAGGGTAAAACTTCAAAGAGGGGGTGGGCCGGGTGTGTGGGGTCCAGAGTGATTCTACCTGCATGTTACCTCATTCTGGATGTGTAAAGTTCTTGGAGAGTGGGCAGGTGGGCACCAGTAATCCTCTTAGCAGTCCAGACTATCTGTTGTAGTCTTATATCTGATTTGGTGGCTGAGCCGAACCAAACAGTAATAGACGAACATAGGACAGACTGAATGACAGCTGAGAAGAGCTCTTGTGGCTGGTTGAACTTCCTCAGCTGGCAACGAAAGAAGAACCTCTGCTGGGCTTTTTTGGCAATGGAGTCAATGTGTGTTTCCCACCTCAGGTCCCGGGAGATGTTAGAGCCCAGGAATCTGAATGACACCACAATAGCCACAGTAGTGAATGATAGTGGAGTGTTTGAAGCAGCGGGGGACTACACACTGCTCAAGTGATCTGTTGAAGATCCGTGTGAAGATCGGGGTCAGTGCAGACTTTCAGACAGGCAGGTGAGACACCGTCTGGGCCTGAAGCTTTCCTTGTCTTCTGTCAACACACATCCTCCTCACAGAACTTAAGAATATGCTGTGTAGCAGGAGGGAGGCAGAGGGGGTTTGCAGGAGATGTTAATGGATGTGAGGATATGTGCATCTTATAGACAGGAAACCACACACACTCACCCTCACTCCTATGGGCAATTTAGAATTACCAATCGACCAAATGTACATGTATTTGGACTGTGGGAGGAAACTGGAGTACCCGGAGTAAACCCACGCAGGCACGGGGAGAACATGCAAACTCCACACAGTAAGACCCCTGCCTGTTCGAACCCAGGACTCGAACCCAGGACCTTCTTGCTGTGAGGCAACAGTGCTGACCACTAAGACCCCGTGCTTGTTAAAGTACAAAATAAATTAAAAATCAAAAATGACTACGAGCAAATTAATCAACACCTTCTGACCAATCAGAATGGAGAATTCAACAGCGCCATGACGTAACCATGACCGCAGTGTGCACGCTGCTTCACTAGGGGGCGATGAGCCTCTAAACCTGATAAAAGACGCAGAAGAAGAAGAAGACGGATTTCTTAAATTAGACTATATTAGTAAACTTCAGCGTCTCTTTTTTGCAGCAGGAAGAGTTTGTTTATTTGTTTATTTGTTTATTTTTTTCCTTAAAAAGATGATAACATTTCTAGCAAAGCGCACGAGGAAGAGCCGAGTCTGATCTTTAATGTCTCGTTAATGAGATTATTCCCGAGATGAAATTTGGATCTTGATGAAAATGAAGCGTAACTAATAATAATAATAATGATGATGATGATGATGATGATGATGAAGGAGAGAGAGGAGTGCTGCTGTAATGTCACATGTGGATTCAGACTTTACACTCTGCAGCACAGAAGTAAAGCCTAATAAACATCATTTCTGACCTGGCTGTGTGGTCATTCCACTTCCGGGTGTGTGTGCACGCGCTGCGCGGCTCTGCCATGCTGACCTCGAGGAACACCGGTCCGAAAAGGTAGCTGGGGTATTTATTAAAAAGAAAAGAAAAAAACTAAATGTAATTGATTATTTATTGCACTTAATGAGAAACAAACAACAAATAAACAGATCAAAATCATAACCAAATCGTCCACTTTACTGATATTTGGTTGATTTTATTCTTGTGGAAACCATTTAATAACGTTCTGGGAACATTAAAACAACGTTCCCTGAAGGTTTTATGGTTTTATTTATACAGAACGGACACAATTTTAACACAAAACTAACTAAAATTCACTACATATTTTTTTTTTTGGTAAACTAACCTTTAGTACAGAAATGGGACATAAAATGAACTTTGCTGTAAGATTTTCTCACAAACAAACCTACAGGAAACGTTCCTGGAACATTATCCTGCTATCTATAACCTCTGGTACAGAAACCCCTGTAATGGTTTCTTATAAAGTAACTGTACAGGAACCTGCTTTTTTTGTCTTGTTCCTCTAACATTAACGCCCCCCCCCCCTTTTGTTTGTTTTGTTTTATTCTTTATTTATTTGAAGGTTTTGTATCTGTGTAATGGAGGTTTTTTCTTTCTTTCTTTTTTAATTTTATTTTTATTCAGCGTAGTAGAGGTGTTTATTTATTTATTTATTTATTTTTATTTATTTTATTTAAATGAGGGTTTCTTTAATCAGTGTAGTAGAGATGTTTATTTATTTATTTTTATTTATTTTATTTAAATGAGGGTTTCTTTAATCAGTGTAGTAGAGATGTTTATTTATTTATTTTTATTTATTTTATTTAAATGAGGGTTTCTTTAATCAGTGTAGTAGAGATGGGGGGGGGGGATTGAAAACATCCTAAAAGAAGAAACCTTGGGGATAATGTTCCTTGTTGGTTATAAATGTACCTATGAGAATGCGTTACCATGGGAACACACAGCACAGGATGATTTGGGGTATTTATTTATTTATTTATGTATGTATGTATGTATGTATGTATGTATGTATGTAACTACAAACCACTTTTTAGAAATAAACTTTTTGTTTATTTCTGTTGCTTTTTTTTAAATTTTTAAATTTTTTATTTTAAGAGATAACTTGCTGCCCCGAGTTTCAGGATTGAATTAATTCCTGTGTTCTCTTTCGTCAGGCCGAGGCTGGACTGGAGGTTCGTCCAGAGGTTCTGGAGGATTTTCAGAGTGCTTTTCCCGAGCTGCTGCAGTCAGAATGTGGTGATGTACGGGACGCTGCTCGGAGTCACTCTCTTAGGTAAAAAGAAACTGATTTTTTTCTCAGGTGCAGTGATACACAAGCCCAGAGATCATTCTGGTGCTGGAAGACGTGTTTTGCTGAAGGAGTTCAGTTTATGGTCTTTTACTGCCTAAAGAAAAACTCTAACCGGGTACAAAGACCAAATATTTATCTTCTGACTTGTGTGTAAAAGAGAGTGAAAAGATTCTTTCTGTTGAAATAGAAATAGGTTTAGTCAAAAATAAAATTAAACTAGAAAATAACATGACGGTAAAATGATTATGGAGTTGTTAAGTAATGGAGGTGGGTTTTTAAAATTAATTTCTTTTATTTAAATGAAGGTTTTGTTTGCATTATGGAGGCGTTATTTATTTATGTATTTTTGTTTATTTTATTTAAATGAAGGTTTTGTATAAGCATAATCTAGGTGATTTTTTTTTTTTATTTAAATGAAGGTTTTTTTTTTTATCAGTGTAGTGGAGGTGTTTGTTTATTTATTTACTTACTTATTTATTTATTTATTATTTTATTTAATTGAAGGTTTTGTATCAGGTGTAATGGAGGCGCTATTAATTAATTTATTTATTTTATTTAATTAAAGGTTTTTATATCAGCGTAATGGAGGCATTTTGAATTAATTAATTAAAAATGCCTCCATTACGCTGATATAAAAACCTTTATAAAAATTTTTATTTAAATGAAGGTTTTGTGTCAGCGTAATGGAGGTTTTGTTTATTTAATTATTTATTTTAATTTATTTAAATGAAGGTTTTCATTCAGAGTAATGGAGGCTTTTTTTTTTTTTAATTTGTTTTATTTTTTGTGTTCTCTGTAAAATGATGTCTTGTCTAGTTGCAAGGATTTGCTTTGATACACAGGGATTGTGATAACTTTATCAATCGTTTTAAATTCCGTTTCCTGGAAATTTCTGTATCGTGATGAATTTTTTGTTCCCGCCTCGGTGTCAGTTCAGCTGGTGATTTATCAGGTGGGTCTGATCCCCAGTCAGTTCTACAGCGTGTTGTCGGAGAAGAACTACGGCAAGTTTAAGGAGCTGGTGGCGTTTTCCATCCTGCTCATCGTCCTCAACGCCGCAGTACGTTCACCTCCTCGTCCATTTAACGCCGACAGCCATGCACTGTTACCATAGAAACGCTGTCGTAACAAGCCTCCTTTGCATGTGTCCGTTTTTCAGCTGAAGAGTCTGGAGCAGTACATCAGCAATCTCCTGTACATCGGCTGGAGGAGATGTCTAACGCAGAACCTGCATGGAGATTACTTCAGCGGACGAGTTTACTACACCCTCAACATGCTCCAGAAAGACATCGATAACCCGTAACCTTCCTCTTTAACTCTTATCGCTCTTGGTTATTTGTCCACTGTAACCATGATGGTCATTACGACCCTGTGTGCCTGATAACAGAACAAAATAGCACCCGAGTCACTAAATACTTCAGGCGTTTATAATGAGGTTCAGATATGAGTGAAATAATGTTACAGGAACATTTGAGCAACCTTCGAGAACATTCTCTGTAACAATGTTCCCAGTAGTTTAAAGCCAAAAAAACCCCACACCCCAATTTGCAAACTTTGTCTTATGAAAAATATTCCTTTCTCTGAACACTGGGTTGTAGTTACAAAATGAGGGAGAGGAAACTTCCAGGAACGTTTCTGGACAGTTCATTTGTAGTTAGTGGAAGGAAAAGGACATAAAAGCAACTTTCTTTAAGAGGATGTTAAAGGACAATTCATGTAATTAGTGGATAAAATATATACTTTATTATAGGGTTAAAAAAGGATTAGCTATGAACTTTATTTTTTTGAGACTATAAAAAATCATTAGAGGAATGTTACGGGAACGTTCCCTGAATGTTAGGACCAAAACGCAGCCTTTGGCAAACATCCCAGTAGAGAACATTTGGGAAAACTTTCTCTGAAAGTTAGTTTGCTCTTGCTAACTAAAGTGCTAACTAATTTGTGTGCCTCCTGTTATGAGACAATTAATAATGGTACAAGAATTTTCTTGTAAGATTAATTTGTAATTTATGAAGAATTAGTTCTTTAAAGTGAACTGTTCAGAACTTTCTGTAAGAGAGCACTGCTTGACTGTTTCCAGAATATTAGCTTAAATTTGGTAGCCTCCTTAAATTTGCACACCTCCTGTTATGAGGCAATGAAAGTTATAGAAACGTTCCCAGAACGTTCCTGCAAGCAAAAGATCCAATCAAAGAACGTTACATGAACGTTCTTGGAGCTTTCCTTGCATAGGCGACCTTTTTAAGCCAAGTTCTTTATTAATCTTTTGTCACAGCTGTTTAAGTGTATAATCAGTGGTGTGTGTGTGTTGTACAGAGACCAGAGAATGACTCAGGACACTGAGAGGTTGTGTAAGCAGTTGAGCAGTATGGCGAGTCGACTGGTCATTTCCCCATTCACCATCTCCTACTACTCCTACCAGTGCTTTAAAATGTGAGGGTATCGTGACTTTAACAAGAAGTTAAAAGTTCACTGAAATCTTTTGGATCATTTTCGTGTGTTGGAGTAGAGATTCTGCGTACCATGTGGGTGTTTGTTTTTCTCAGCACTGGATGGATCGGATTCGTCAGCATCCTTGGCTTCTTCCTGGTCGGCACACTGGCCAACAAGCTCCTGATTGGCCCCATCGTGTCCACTCTGGTCGAACAGGAAAAGCTGGAAGGAAACTTCAGGTAGTTCAGAAATATTCACCAGGAGAAACCACATGGTCGTCATCTGAGATGCAACTACGAGTAATAATCCAGTTCCTTTGGATTTTCGTAACATGTTCGTTTATTTATTTATTTTTATATGCATGAAGATTTAAGCACATGCAGATCAGAGTTAACGCAGAATCAGCAGCTTTCTACAGGTAAGTTTATACTATTCCACATTAACATGTCTGTTCTGTTTTTCCTCCCATTTAAGTTGTAACGTCTCAGCATCTTATGCTGCGTTCACATACACTGATTTTATCACCTCAAGTTTTCAGTCACTCAGTTACAAAAAGGTATTTTTACTAGTGGTTGCCATAGTAATAGCATTTCAGTGGGCGGGTCTACTAGTGTTCTGGAGTGTGATGTATTTGTGTATAAAAGTCATATATCTATGATGTGCTTGTGTGTGGTTTTTGCCATGGACCACATGCAGACGTATTGCCTTAACCCCCATTGGTGCACAGAGTTGGCGTGAACTTTGTCGTCACTGGACACGCCCACATCTACGGCACTAGGAGGTCACCAGTTGTTTGAATGTGAACGAGTCGCTGTACTTGTGAACGCAGCATCACTGGGTCTCTCTTTCGGCTCGTGTTTAGAGCGGGGAAGGTGGAACACATGCGGACGGACCACAGGCTTCAGAGTCTCCTGCACACACAGAGGAAGCTGATCGACAGGGAGTTCCTGCTCTATAGTGAGTCTTGGGTCATTTTTAAATTTACAGACTTGGTTTTAGATATCGTGGATGTATTCAGGAGCTGGTTACTTTGGAAATAAACAAGCTTAAATTCACCAGCAGTAGAACTGAAGCCGACCGAGAACCTTCATCATCTTTGTGATTAACAGTTGGCGTAAACACGTTCGACTACCTGGGAAGCATCCTCAGCTACATCATCATCGCCATACCCATCTTTGCGGGCGTGTACGACGGTTTGACCCCGGGAGAGATCAGCGCTCTCGTCAGCAAGGTCTCTTTTTTTTTTTAATTTTGTTTTTGTGTTTGTGGAAGCATGACTTGGTATAATTTATATGTTTACTCCTTCAGTAATCTGTGCATGCTTTAACGGCTTAATTATTTTCTCTTGTCTTTTCCCTCCCCAGAATGCCTTTGTGTGCATATACCTGATTAATTGTTTCACGCAGCTTATAGATCTTTCCACGACAGTCTCGGATGTTGCAGGTTACACCCACAGGTAGGTCACGAGCCGAGTCCGTTCTGCTTGTTCTCTGAAATTGTGCACCTTGTTTTATCTGAGGAGGATGATGTGATCTGCCCCCTTTAAAATTTCCACAATTTTTACTTTTTCCACTCTTTATGAATCTTGATTAATGTTAAAAGGGGGAGATAGCATTTACCAAATATCAGTTGTTTATCCTGTTGGAGAACATGGTTATGAGAAACATCCCAAATTTAAAGCTAAACTAAAAAGTCAGTGGGGATTAGTCAGAGAAGCAACCAAGAGATTCACCTTAACTTGAAATAGGATGCCTCCACCACCATGCTTCACTAAAATAGATTAATATAGGCCATGTTATTGGCATAATATCACAGTATAATATAATGATTCAGTTTTATAAACATTAGGTTTTTGGTAAATGTGCATAAAATGTGTGTTGAAACAGTAAATGTGTTGGATCAAGGAGACATTGTCTCGTGTTCTTCTTAAATCAAGCCCTGGGTGTGTACAAATGAAATTAAGGGCGTATTTTAATATTAACCATTTTGAGGCAAAGGCTTCTATGGTTCTCGAAAACTGCAGCTATTCAGATGTGGAGGCTTGCTCATTAGGGATAAAAAAAAAAAAAAAAAAAGTTTAATAATTTATTTTATTTATATTTTTTTCTCCTTTCTTTTCTTTTGTAAAGTTGCTTAGAGACCATATCCATTGTAAAAGGCGCTACACAAATGAATTGAATTGAATGTACAAAATCAACAGGATTCTGGTTTGAGGTTGACTCAGGGCTCATTCAAGGGGTTTTGGGTTTTTGTGTAGAATTGGAGAGCTCCAGGAAGTGATGAAGGACATCAACAGGAAACAGTGTGATGAAGACTGGGATTCAGCAGGGATGGGTAACTTTGACAGGTATAAATGAATCCCATGACTGGTCATGTATCCGTTGACCTGAACTGCGGTCAGGTTCACTTCCATCTCTCTTAACAGGGATGGAGGCACTTCACCAGGTTCCAGCGACGCCGCGATCGTCCTGAATGAGCTTTCCTTTACTTCTCCGGTCTCTGAGGATCTGCTGGTGAAGGACTTGAGTCTCAGGGTCTGTGAGGGGACACACCTGCTGGTGGTGGGAAACACAGGCACTGGGAAAACCTCTCTCCTCAGGGTCCTCAACCTTCTGTGGGAACCTGCTAAAGGTGTGAGAAATGTTATTACAGAGTCAGCAAGACACAATTAGGAAATATATTGGTTTTTGTGTCGTGTTGGTGGTTAATTCTATAATCATGCACAGTGTAGATATCGTCCTTCTTATTTTAACTAAGAAGAGCCTCTCATGCCTAGTGTAGACATTTTAAGTATTTTTGTAAAAAAGCCTTAATGTATAAGTCGTAAGATCGTTGAGAGCGTTACTGTAAGCTAACATAAACGTCTTCAGCTCTCCTGACTGTCCGTCTATCTTTAATAGTTTTCTACATAGAATAAAACGGCATCTAAAAACTAGGCTTTATTTGGGTGATGATTTCTTTTAACTCCTTTGGACAACGGAAGATTTATGATTTTTTTGTGGGGGTTTATTTCAGGTATCCAATCAAATTTTGTATATTAATATATGCAGTTTTAAGTTTAAATCAAAAAAAGAGAAAAATCTAAGAGAATCTACATTTGTAAATATTTGTTTTTGCATGAAACGGGGAACTGAAGTTAATCTGAACTGTGGTAAGTTTAATGTAATGTAATAACAGTCATGATGTGTTCCTGGTGTGTTTTGGTCAGGTTCTGTTCAGGTGAACGCGTCTTTTGGGCCGAGGGGAATAATGTTTCTGCCCCAGAAACCCTTCCTGACTGACGGTACACTTCGAGAACAGGCAAGTTCTTCCAGACGTTCTCCAGGAAACATATATGAAACCTTAGCGTTGTTTATATTAATGCACTTGTTCTAAATCATCCTCTAATACTCACTCGTTTTCTCTCTTCCTTCTGCTGACATTTTTTGTGTTTCGTCTGTAGGTGATCTTCCCTCTGAAGGACCTCTATCCAGTCACAGGTACAATTCATCTCACTTTTTGTTTTGCCGTCATGCATTTCTGAATTTTAATCCAATTAATGACATTCACACAGGTTCTGTAGACGATGAGAGAATTTTGCGATACCTGGAGCTGGCTGGGATGGTAAGAGTCTCACACGCTTGTAGATTTTAACAACGATTGTGTTTATTTTTATTAAAAGATTGTGTTTATTTTCATTCCGTTTTGTTTTCATTTGCTCACTCTGTGCGTTTCAGTCCAGTCTTTTGAAGAGAACCGGAGGTCTGGATGAGAACGTGGACTGGAACTGGTGAAGTACACCGGCCGAATTCTCACTCAGCAGCTACTAAAGGAAACAATGTGTTAATAAATAACAAGCTGAGGTATTGAAGAATTTTATATAAATATTATTTTTCAACCCAGGTATGATGCGTTATCCCCGGGAGAGATGCAGAGACTGTGCTTTGCGAGGTTGTTCTACCTACAGCCGAAATACGCAGGTGACTATCAGAAGGTTATGGATCTCGTTGTTCATCTCTGGACCTGAGAGATATAGTGTAATTTTTGGCTTTTGGTTTCAGTGCTGGATGAAGCCACCAGCGCTCTGACTGAAGAAGCTGAGGAGCAGATGTACACAGCTTGTAAACAGCTGGGCATGACTCTGATTAGCCTGGGTCACCGCAGCAGCCTGAAGAAGGTCAGTTACACACGTCAGTCTACTCAAATATGTTTACTTTAAAAATTAAATACAGACGTGGCATTATTTATTGTGTAAATGTAGAAAAAAACTAATTCACTGAAAGGGAAAGGACACGATACCCCTCTATTGTTTATGAGCACAAATTCTACCACTATTAGGACAAAAATACAGGAAAATTTTTGGTTGCTGAGTTGACATGGTGATTATAACGTCCTTCAATTAGGGATCTTTACGTTTTATAATTTTCTTCAGCGGTTTTGACTCTGGACTTTGCCGAAGACGAGTATTAGATAAAAACTGTGCGCATCTTAATCAGCTCTCTAGTTTGGTAGTTAGGGTTTAGATCAGGAAGTCATTATTAGTGATGTTAACCAAGTTATTACCTCGTGTACACCGTATACTGATTCACCACCTAGGGAGCGGATTGAGACTCACCCACTGTTTATATAGAATTAATTCCTACAGTTAATACTGTATTTTTCTCTTTTAAACAGTATCATGATGTCATGCTGAGGCTGTGTGGAGGCGGTCAGTGGGAACTCTGTAAATTGGATTCGAGGTGAAAATCCAGACAAAATAAGTTTTATCCCCCATTATTAGAGGGGGAAAGTGCCATCTTTTATTTCTGGTGCCAGAGAAATTGTATGTATCATTTGTGCCTGAAACACTGATATCAGGCGAGGAACTCCAGACCTGGGACCCTGGGATTGTCCTGATTTCTGATAAATGTTTCATTTCTGGAAATGACAGCAGGTTTCTTTCTCTGCATTTCATGTTTTAAGAGAATTATTTTCAATCTTACAACTCACTAAACATCTGATTTAAATATTATTAAATATAATTTGTATACAAGTGTTAACTTGAATCCAGGAAAATACATCGTACATTTTATCGTACTACTGAATAAGCTACTATTTTTGATTCAGCTGTTTATTTCAGAATGAACATTTAAGTGTACAATATTAAAATCTTTTGTATTCCACTTCTTCAACGATGCAAAATGTGCAATGGTAATTAAATATGTAAATTCATGTTTTAAAACAAAAAATGTCCAAGACCTTTTGAATCAGTGTGTAACAGTACAGGTGTTTGTCCTTCAAAACCTAAGTGTTTAAATTATCATTAGATTTAAGATAATATAAGTAGGTCCCCTAATTATCCTAAATCTAATGATGCTATCTAATTGTTCTGTTCATGAACTTATCCAGTCAGCCAATCATGCCTCAGAATGACAAAATATCTTCAACTGTGTCATGGATGCTCTTGGCCTAAAGGATGGTTTGAGTATTTCGGAATCTGTTGATCTCCTTGCATTTTCACACGTGACAGTCTCAGGTTTAAGCAGAAAAAATAAAAGACGGAAACACCTTTGCTGTTGAGAGACAGAATGACCAGACTGGGTACAAGTGGCCCAACTAACCCCCTCAAAAGCATCTCGGAATGCTTAGCCTTGGGGAAACAAGACAAGGTACCCATGGCTATACTGGGAACCGACTAGCTGAAACTGAGCAGTTGATCGAGGTTTGGCAGACAAGACGACAATAATTCTGCTGCAGCGTCAAAATTCGGTGTCAACATCATGGACCCTGCTTGCTTTGTGTGAACAGTTCAGGTCGGTGTGATGGTGTGGGGAAGGGAAGCATCCCTTTATAGCTACAATCTCCATGTCTTGTATTTCCCTCATGTTCATTTTACAAAGCATGTCATGTGAATTGGCGCTGTCCTGAGAGCCAAGTAACGTCTTCACTAGTATCAGTATTGTGTTCTTAAAGTGACTTGACTATTGTTTCTGTATCGCCTTAAAACATAAACCTGTATATTGGATCATTATAAGTTCTAGAAAGCTGCCGGAAATACCATAAGTGCTTAATGTGGATACCCACTGTCCTCTTTATTAGAGACACCTGCACATCCATGCAGGTCAGATATCTAATCAGCCAATGATGTGAAAAATCATGCAGATACAGGTCAATGTGAGAATGTGAATCTCTATGAGTAACCGGGGCCTAGATGTTGGTACCAGGATGTACCGGTTTGTGTATTTCAGAAACTGCTGATCTCCTGGGATTTTCATACACAACAGTTTCTAGAGTTTACACAGAATGGTGTGAAAAACAAAAACACTACAGTAACCACCAGTTTTGTTTGTGGAAACACCTTGTTGATGGGGAACAGAGCAGAATGGCCAATGGTATGGGAATGGTAGCTCCATCATCTTAGCATCTGTGGTGAGTGGAAAAGCATCTCTCTGTGCACAAAACCTCGAAATTTATAGGTGGAAGACCTCCAACAACAGAAAACCACATCAGGTTCCACGCCTGTCAGCCAAGAACAGGACACAGGCCATCGTGAGCACGGACTTTCCTAAACCTGACAGCTGAAGATTGGGGGGGGGGGAACCACCTGGTCTTTTTTCGGCTGTCCTGTTTGGGCGAGTCTGTTGCTCATGATGGCATCAGCTTCATGTTCTTGATTGACAGAAGTAGGAACTGATGTGGTCTTCAGCTATTGTAGCTCCTTCACCTAAAACTTTGATGATTTGTGCTTGCTGAGATGCTTTTCTACTCATCAGGGTTGTAATTTTCCCCTGATGTCACTTAATCAGCAAGGTGTTTCCGTTCACTGAACTGATTCCCCTTTTGTTTATATTTGTTTATATTTTATCCTAATGTTTATAGTTTATCCTAAAAAAAACATTAGTTTTAAAGCTCAGACTAGCTTTGTAAAGATCCTTAACATCCTGTGAGCAGAGGGTCTGAGGGCCGAAACATCTTAAGAGAGATCATCTGGGATGTGGTAGCTTTGTGGTTAAGATGTTGGATTTTCAAATCCCAGATCCTCCGATCTGCCACTGCTGGGCCCCTGAGCAAGGCCCTTAATCCTCAATTGCTCAGTTGTATAAAATGAGATAAAAATGTAAGTCGCTCTGGATAAGAGTGTTTGCTAAATGACAGAAATGTAAGTGTAAATGTAAAATAACTCATTTCAGGCAAGAACAGGAATCTGAGGTTAAACTGGGAAAAAGTTAGCTGAAGACTGGTCTTTTTCTGTTCAGTGTAAGGTGAATCCGCGCCCACGATGGCCTCAGATTCCTGATTTTGGCTTAAGTTGAAATCACAGCGTAATCGGGAGCTCGGCTAGGCGTCGGCTCTGTGCTGCGAACTCGTGATGCACGTGATGAATCATTTAGTACCACAGTATCTGCTCATCAACAATACTGTTTTATAGCACTGAAACGTTTTATTAATAGCGGTGTAGTAATAAATTATCATTAATTACATTTCGCTTAGCTCTTTCTTTAAGCAGTAACGGTTGGATGCCACAAATAATAGGTTTACATGGGTGCTAATTTTATTTTGGAATATGATGACACATGCCAGTGCCTTGTCCTTTTTTGTTTTGTTTTTTCTCCCTCCCTTGCAGTGATGTCATGCTTCTTGTATAGGACGCTGTATGACTGTCCAGTTTCAAGGGCATCCCAGCGTTTGTTGATTCATTCACAAGTTTAACAGATTCTAATTTAAAATGGACAAAAAGTATAATATAAAATAAAAGCCACTAATAATTCAGAACACACAACCTTCTTATAATTTTTCTTCTAGGTTCCTCCTTTGTTGCCAAATTGTTTGATTTGTTCAAGTGTTTTGTTTTTATTTTCCTTCTTTCTCATATCTTTTAGTGGCTTTAATAATCCAGTAACTCCATATATATATATACGTCATTGTATTAATTGTACCAATATTTTAATTTCACATTTCATTGCTAAAATAAATATTAGTGAAAGATAATTCTAGGAATTTTATCAATCTGTAAATACTTTTTTTTTTTTAAAAATTAGACTAATGGTGGAAAAAGTTGTTTTCTGTGGAAAACCCTACTGCAAGCGGTGTTTTTGGAAACAGGATTAAAGCTCGGACTAGCCTGTAAACAGTCAGAGCAGTGAAGCACTACTTGAGTTTCAAGCCGCTTTAAATACAAACCAAACTCGACCTGCTGCTGTCAATCACGCCTAAGACTGGAGCCGCAGGCCTGGGAAAAGCCCGTCTGTCCTTCTGACTGAAAACAGCCATGGGTCAGTTTTTCCATTGGCTCGCTTACTGAGAGAACAAATCTCTATACTCAATCACAGCAAAATGACAAGGTTTTCATGTTGACAAATATGCATTCTGCTCTTAATTAGGGTTGAGGTGGTTTTTGTGAGAATTTTGAAATGGGTACAAAAATGTAGTAACCCTAGCGTCCATGCTAAAACCACAATTACAAGTAACAGGGATGTAATTAAGTTGAACTTGTCAGCCATTATTACAATTCCAAAATGTATTTAAAAAGAACGGGAGAACTGATTTTTCTTCTTCCCATGATCTTCAGGAAAGTCAAGTGATACAACTTCCTGTTGAGCTTTTAACTGCAGATTTGGAATATTCCAAAACGTCCATAGGGGTGAATGACTTCAGGTAACATGCTTGAATGAATGTGAGCTAAAATGTATTTTCAGTATTTTCTTGATTGATCCGAACAACAATGCAGAAATGTTTACTGAAGAATCTCAATGATTATGTTTGAAGGGTAAGTCCTTAAAGAGAATATGGAAGCCCTGAACTGCAAGTAAAATGCATTTATCTCTGATTCAGCTCCAAAACGGTGGCTTTCTCTCTGTATATAATTAGCAGTTTGGACTTAGTCACCAGTTGATGGACGCATAAATGTGTTTTATTTACAAGTACACTACCACTCAAAAGTTTGGGATCAGTTGCATATTTCAGCTTGATTTCAGCTCTGGAGGAAGACTCCATCAAGCCAATCCATCTTGTGGGAGATGCTCCAGGAAGCATGGGGTGAAATCTCATCAGATTATCTTGGAAAAATTTACCGCTAGAATGTCCAGGCTATAATTGCTGCAAACTGTGTTTTGTTTTTTTTTTGTTTGTTTTTTTTTATGAAAACATTCATCATTTCCATCAAAATCATTATTTCTTACTCTGACATGTCAGCATGTCCTGTTCTTTTGCTAGATTTTTTTTTTTTTTTCAGACTAATTTTGTGGGTGTTTCCTTGGAAAATAATATTTTTGAGTGATCCCAAACTTTTGAGTGGTAGTGTATGTAAAAAAAAAAAAAAAAGTTACTTGAAATAATTTCTTGAGATAGATGGACAGACAGATTTAGGTTCTTCCCATAGTGCATCAAGGTGCCATCTTTTCCCTTAGGTAAGTGACACAACGATAACATGATTCTCCAGATCAGGTCGCCTTCTCCCATTGCTCCACGGTCCAGTTCTGATGTAGGCAAGCTGTGATGCTCTGTGTTGTGTGTCCAGATGTGCGTGGGACATCAGTCAGCATTGCGAGCCCGTGATCTTGTCTTCAGTTCACCGGTTGTTCTTCCATAGAACACTTTTGGTAGATACTAACCACTGCACGCTGAGAAATACCCCCACAAGGCCTGCTGTTTTTCGGATGCACTGACCCTGTCATCTAGCCATCACAGTTTCGCCTTGGTCAAAGTCTCGGATCCATATATTCCTGCTTCCAACACATCAACTTCAAGAACCAGCTGTTCACTTGCTGCTTATTATATCCCACCCCTTGACACAGCAACCATTATAAAGATGATTATTCACTTCACTTGTCAGTGGTTTTAATGTTATGCCTGACTGATGTAAAAGGATTGTAAAAAAAATTGAGACAAATCAAAATGGTGAGCTACTTAAGTGAGAATAATGACTTCTGGAACTAATAAATTAAGATTAAATAATGGGCTAAGTTGAAATGATGGATTTGTTTGTTTGTTTGTTTGTTTGTTTGTTTTACCAGCCCTTTCCCCGTTTTTTTAAATATGCTTTTTAACATGTTTTGGACATGTTTGTTAATGTAATATAGGTTCTCTGATAAGTTGTGTCCTGCTTCCTGGGCTTGTAGCTGTAAGATGGCGGGGATGGTGACCTGCTCAGGGACAGGTTTATTTTGGACAGGAGGCAGAACCGATATGATATGAGCGCCTCAGCCATTTGTCAGGCTGCAGAGGAAAAGAGAATGAGTGTGTGTGTGAGAGTGCGCGTGAGTGTGTGTGTGTGTGTGTGTGTGTGAGGGTGGTGGAAGGGGGGGGGGTAACGTCGTGCTCGATTTCCAACACCACATTCCGCTTGTTCTGGACACTCACCTCCTTCATCACCTCCCTGTCCACTCCTGCGCGCGCGAGCGAATCCACCGCTTTTCTAGCCTCGTTTATTTTATTTTATTGTGTTCCCCCCACGGATATTCTGTTGGATATCTCTGGACTTCATGACAGATATCGGACGCGCCTGAGGAACGGTAAGACGAGATTTGTTTCCTCATGTCATGTTTGGGGAAAACTTATTAAAATCGTACTACAGTGGCGCGTGCATTAAAATAAAGTATATACGACTCGAACCCAAGTTTGTGGTGTTGAGAGTGTTGGTTCAGCAAGCAGCACGTGGGCAGGTGAGCACACGGTACATGTGTGTGTGTGTATATAAAATTTTGTTAGAAATAGAAATGCGACATAAATGTTAAAATTTAGGTTGGATTAGCTCTTAGTTCTGATGACTGTCCTCTCGCGCAGCTGATCGCGCGCCGCTTCTACAAATGGCAATAAAGCGAGACGCGCGAGGACAGCTGAGGCTATTTTCAGACACGAGCTCTAGAGTTAACGCCACAAAAATGTCACACACTGTATTATTATTATTATTATTATTATTATTATTATTATTATTATTGCCAACAAAGTTATGAATATCATTACATTGTCCACAGTGTCGCGTTAAGGATGAATATATTTAATATTCATCGTCACAATAACAATTCCCCCTACACACACACACGATATTTTTTTTCTTTTTCTCGTTATTAAACTCTTGATTGAAAATAATTGGTATGTTTCTAAAAGTGTCGATGACTAACTTTGTACTCATTTGAACACACTGTGTGTCTATAGGATTAGGGTTTTTTAACTTGTCAATTACTTACTTTAAAAGTGCAAGTGTGGTTCATGGTTTTATTATTTACATTCAGTCTGTCTAATTAATGTTATACTGCTTTTGGTAGAATGATCATTTAACCATTTTTTTGGTAGTCCATTCTTTTTGTTGTGATTCTGTTTCATATTGCATTTTTGTCCTTTTCTTAAACATGACTTTGGTAAAAGTAATACTGTATGTAATTATACTCAGCATTATGTGTTAAAATGAATAACACACCTGTCTGCGTTATTTGTTTGATTATAATATAGCACTATATTATATAAATTGTATTCATTTGTAAAGAATTACCTTTTGTTTACACAGACCTTCTGTGTTTCCTAATATTCTGGCTTTGTGTTTGCAAATCTTGATGGTGTTTTTAGACCAGTTTCATTTTCCATATTTCCTGCAGTTCTGGCAGTTATTTCACCTCACTATTTCACTCTTATTGATACAAGGTGATTCTTGTGTATTTAATGCATTGGTCTGCTGAACTGGTACAAACCTAATTTAAAGGTGATGACATTCCAAAATGAGATATTTAGAAGAGCAAACAAGAGTCTGATGTATCCATAAGTCTTTTTCTTAATTGGTGAAAGTTCACTCCCTTAGACAAGAAATTCATGCCAATAAAAATAACTAACATTTAAAAACTATTAGCTATGTAAAATACCCCCCCCCCCCTCACCCCACCCCAAAACTAATGACCATTTTCTTGGATGCAGGAGCCAGTTATGGACCAGAATCTCTTTGGAGGAGCCCCTCGGTTCCTGACCCGGCCCAAAGCCTTCTCCCTGAGTGTGGGTCGAGATGCTACCCTCAGTTGCACCGTTGTGGGAACTCCTGTTCCTGCAGTCACCTGGGAAAAAGACAAACTGCGCATTTCCACTGGAGGGCGCTTCACGACGGTAGAAGATGGGGATGTGTATCGACTCACCATCTACGACTTGACGCTGGAGGACAGCGGGCAGTACATGTGCCGTGCCAAGAATAATGTCGGTGAAGCTTACGCGGCTGTGACCCTGAAGGTGGGTCCACCGGCGGCAGTGGTCGATCGGGCGCCGGTGTTTACGGTTAAGCCCGTTTCTACCAGAGTGGGTTTGGGTGGTGATGTTACCTTCTTCTGCCGCGTGGCAGCTCACCCTGCTCCAAAATTTGATTGGGAGAAGGACGGACGTTATCTTGGTGAGACCAATCGCATCAAGATCACGTCGGACAACGAGTCCAGCTCCGTGCGGATTCAGAGCGTCAGGAACATGGACAGCGGCACTTACACCTGCCGGGCTCAGAACTCCATCGGTCGAGGGCAAGCCGCTGCCGCTCTGGTGGTGGACGCACAGGACCCGCGACTTCTCAACGCTGACAAAAGCACCTCCCTGCTGTCCCACCTGCAGAAGCGCAAAGAGGAGATGTGTAAGGATATTTCTCTCTTCCGCACGGCCGAGAGCTACTCCCAGTCTTTCTCATCCTCGTCTAATATCATGGAAGGGCTTAGCAAGTTGAGCCTTGCCTCCGAGCAGGAGCAGCGAGTCTCGGCTTTGGCTAGTAAACTGCCCAAAGGCGTCTTCACCCGAACCTGCACGGTGACCGAGGGAAAGCACGCCAAGCTCAGCTGCTTTGTCACCGGCCACCCCAAACCCCAGATCATCTGGAGGAAGGATGGGGTGAACATCGTTGAAGGTCGTAGGCACGTCATGTATGAGGACCAAGCAGAGAACTTCATTCTCAAAGTCCTGTACTGTAAGCAGAGTGATAATGGCCTCTACACCTGTAACGCCTCTAACTTGGCTGGACAAACCTACAGTGCGGTTCTGGTCACAGTGAAAGGTAAGAGACCCCAGAGCCGTACTATTCAAAGCTTGTACTTTCCTATAGCTGTTTGAGTTTAGGATTCTTGCAATCAGGTTTGTGGACCTGTAGATTTGTTTGTCTGGCAGAAAAGTCAGTTCACTGAAGGGGAAAGGACGCTACACTTGTTTCCTGGTAGTGCTTACTTTAATTTTATGGCAACTTTATCTGGGTGAATTTGCAAACTTTAATCCTAGAAGTCGCGAGATGCCAAAAGGTTTTTTTTTGTAGGGATAACTGAGGATAAAAAAAAAATTGTAAAGATAAAATTGTGTGCCTGTGTGGTCCTTGGAGTTTTTGTTGTAAAATTTGTTAGCACCAATTCTTTTTATATATTTTTAATTTTTTGTGGCGTGGGTTCCGCTTTTTATACTTTTTATTCCTCTCTGCCTGCTAGGATGTTCTGTTTACCAAAATCAACACCTGTGTGTGTTACTAAAACCTCTGCTAAAAGCTGGTTTATATGAAGTATGCTTCTGATACATTAGTTTCTATAGTAACAACTTGCACAGGGGCTTGTACAGCCAGCACACCCTACACATAAATAAATAAAAAATGTATGTCTTTGTTGATCTGGTAAAGTTTTCTAGAGGCAAAAATTTGTGAGGGGAGTCCAGTGTCTGTACAGACAGAGGTAAAGTTGCAACCAAGTTTTCAGACATGGAAAAGCCTTCAGGACGGTTGAGTTTGCACTTTCATTAACATATGCAGCAAAACTATTGGCCCCCATCAAGATATTAAATGCAATATTTTGACCTTTTAAATATGTCATGAAAGCAGACATGTTCATGCATGTTAATAGTTATTGTATTCAGTGAACTGCTTGTTGTTTGTCCAAGCATAGCCACGCCTGAGATGGGCCAAGACCATGGCCAAATCCAGTTTGAGCATCTGTTTTAGAGCTTTATTATTCTCAACACACATCACTGTTTCTTAGAGTTCAAATAAATTTGTAAGTGGATTTGTTTAATGTATCTCAATGATGCAGTATTAAATATTTTTAGTTATTTACTCAAAATGTTTAGGTTGAGTCTTGGTTTAAGTTGAGAGGATTGACCAGTCACTTGAACCTAGAGTTCTTACATGAACAATTAAGTCTGAAAAGTGAATTAATTCTCCCTTTTTTATAGTAAGCTTATTGTTCAAAATTAAAACTAATACAATTATTAGTCACTTTTACATTTCCATTTATAACAGTTAGGAATAAAGAAAAACAAGAAATTAATTCTTAACTGAAACCATATGTTTCTTATTATTGCTGTAAATAAATTCTTGCTCTAAAATCTTTCATTTTCTTGAAGGGTCCCACTAATTCCGGCTTTAAGAGCACTATATACTTTGCTTTTAAATAATCCTAAACCTTTGCCTTGCATGTTTGACTGTCTTAATATTAATATTAACAGCTTTAATATTTTACTGTTTATGTATATAAAAAAGCACACTGAAGCAATTAATCTTTTTGTTAATAAGTGTGCAGGTGTTTAACTGAAGGATAACTATACAGTTTGCAGTTCGGCAGCGTATCGTTGAGATGGTGCAGCACATCCCTGAGAGGAGTCACAACGTAATCTTATCCCGTCATCATTCTTTCGGATGGTGTCATGTTGCAGCTATTTTTTGTACGTGTCGATTTGTTTGTGCTTGTTGAACACGGTCACTGTTGACTCGCTATCACCAGACACCAGAGCTTTTCCCACAAAACGTTTTGTGCTGTTTTATTAATTATTTTGTTTTTAGTCTGTTTGATTATCTATTACACACCTAACCAGAGGCAGCAACATAAAAATAAATGCCTTAAATATCCAGAAAACCACGTGTTGTTTAATAATACATTCAGCATGCATTTGGTTGCTAGCCAGTGATGTCTGTTCTCTTCTAGAAGTGTCAGTTCCAAATATTCAGGTATGATGCAGTTAGCACATTGGGTAGCACATTTGGTAAAGGTCACAGTAACTCACTCCTCAAGCAAATGTCAGCCACACATCCCTGCCAAAGTCAGTGCAACGTCAGTGATGTTTTAGATTATTCCAGAGTGTGAAACACTCCTTTGCTGACATCACTGTTTCAGTATATTGTAACATGTTTAGAAGTGATCTTTGCTACTGTCTGAAGACATTTTTTCTTGAAATCTCTTTTCAGTGAAGGATATTTTATCCCACAACCCTGATAACTTCTTGATTCTGATTGGTCAGAATTTGATTTCCTTCTCCATTTGAATCCATTTGTTATTGCTACTCTAGTAACAGCCATTTCACAGCGATGTATTCTGTGGACGCTTCGTATCAATGGTGTAATGTGTGGAGTTGTTGATATTGTGAAAATTTCTGTAAGGATATCTTTATATAACGATTAAAGAAGTCTCCAGCATGGGCTCGTACTAACAGTTTAGTTTCCAAACAAATCCTGAAAGCAGAGTTGATGCTAAATTTAGTAGTTTGGCACGCCACAAGGGCGAAAAAGAGTTGCTTGCAGGAGCAGATTCCCCATTTGATTTCCCGCTGTGGTAGCCCATTCAACTAAGGGTTCAATCGGATGCTTTGCTGCTCACTGGATGCTGTCTGTGTTATATTGTGCACAAACTCTAAAGATGGTTGTGTGTGAAAATCTCAGATGAGCAGTAGTTTCTGAAATACAGTTGGAACCTCAGTATAAGAAATTCCCATTAGTAATAATGTAAATGCAGATAATCCGTTCCAGCCGCCCAAAAATATGAGCAATATTACCATTAGAAGCGTATGTCTGTACGGCTGCTTACAAAGAACTGACCCAAGGCAAGCATTCCATGTCACAGCTCCTCACAGGAAGTCGTGCCACCAAGCTTGGGCTAAAAAAATAGAACAGATCATCCACTCCACCAATCTGTCACGAAACGCCCGAAAAATCACCAAGCTTTTGAATGCATGCAGAAGGCAACATTGGTATCATGGGTTGAGTCTTTCCAAACAGCTTTTGCTGACTGAAAAAAAATTCATAAAAATCATAAAAGTCTTCTGCTTGGCTTTCCACTGACGCAAACAAGTTTTGAATAGCTCCTGGACATTTGCGCAACTTATCTGGCGTTCGGTCCGTTTGTATGCCGAAAATGCTTCATATGCCAATGCAAATTTAATTCTTAAGGTAAAAATTCGTAATGGCAATCTTATGTCGTGATTCAGCTGTACTCAAATCCCATGTGGTACTGACATCCATGTCATGGTCTTAAGGATCATGCCCCACCTCCTGCTGATGTTTAGTGTATTTAGCATGTTCCTCTACAGGTATTAAAGTTGCTACTTTAAGTGGTGTGTATACTTGGTTGGCTGAGTGTAAAAATATACGTACTGTACATATTTTCTTATCTATCTATAGAAAAAGACCACCGATTTTATTTTGGTGGTGGATCATTTTCAGTGTATTAGTGTGTGTGTGTGTGTGTGTGTGTGTGTGTGTGTAGTGCTGATATAAACGTATCTGATGTTTTATTCCCATGTTCAGCAGCGGACCCTGAGGAAGGACTAGACTAGCTAAATTCAGCACCCCACAAATAGTCGGCTGGTTAAGTCTACCTCATAAAGTGTCTATAATACCTTACAAAAGTTCCATTCACACTTCCGAGCATTTCTTTCTTCCCTCCAGTATGTTAATACGGTTTTTCTTCTCATAGAGCCAACAGTGCCGTTTAAGAAGAAGCTGCAGGACGTGGAGGTGAAGGAGAAGGAGACGGCCATGTTGTTGTGTGAGGTGCCCGTGGCAAGTACTCAGACCTCCTGGTTCATGGAGGAGACACGCCTGGAGCAAAGCACCAAGTACCGCATGGACCAGGAGGGCACGCTGCGTCTCCTTACCATCCACAATGTCACGACCAATGACGACGCCGTTTACATCTGCGAAATGAAGGAAGGGAGCCGCACTGTGGCTGAGCTCACTGTTCTGGGTAACATACTAGAAGTTCATTTTAATTGTCTATACCTATTCTCACAGGTTACACAGGAGAAGTTTTCTGTAATCAGGTTTAACATATGTAATGAGTCTCCAGTGTAAACACTTATTAAAGTCAAATGTAAAGCTGGAAATTTCTTCTCCACCCGTTTCCGAAAAAGCCTGTTTTCCGTTTTCTCTGTATCATAGCAAGCTGTGCATTTTTGTGACACTGTGTGCATCTGCATGCTCAGGAAACATCACCAAGAAGTTGCCCAGAAGGACAGTTGTGCCGGTGAGCGATACGGTGATCTTCTGTGTTGAGCTCGAGCACCCTGTTGAAGATGCTTACTGGACCAGGAATGGAGAGAAGCTGAAGGCAGACTCCAGGGTCATTATTGCTCGGACGCTTAATCAGTACACGCTCACCATCCGTGACTGCACTGCAGAGGACTCGGGTGAGGTGGCGTTCATCGCCGGCGACTGCAAGACCTCCACACGATTCTCAGTTACAGGTGAGGAAAAAGTAGCAGGTTAGTATTTGTCTTGCATGAGTATTTAATTTAAAACGCTGACTCAAGAAGTTGTCAATATTTATTGAACATATTCGATCAAATCCCAATCATTTAACATTTTTTTAAAATTCCAGGCAGGTTTTAATTTGAACCACATCTTGGAGTTGGCACTGTAACCTGAAAATTACTGTGAAAATATTAAGAATTATTTTAAAAATGCTCTCAGGGTTTTAGTATAAATATGTACTCATTTTCACATATATTTTGTTTCTGTATTTTTACATTATATATACTTTTTAAGTGGCTTTTTTTTTTTTTTTTACCACGTACATGAAAGGTGCTTTATAAATACATTTTATTATTAACACCGAGTGTTTCATTCTTGCCTAGCACCGAGGAAACATCCTCCTGATGCCCCTGTCAAACCGATTGTGTTGAACAAGACGGACAACTCCATCACGCTGAGTTGGTCTCGGCCAGACACCGAGCGACCTGTCCCCATCAATGGCTACGTGGTGGAGAGGCGGAAGGTGGGAGCTCAGACATGGGTTCGAGTTACGGGCATGGATCTTGTGTCTACCAGCCAGTACACCATCAACAACATCACAGAGGAGAGCAGCTACCAGTTCCGCATTTCAGCCGTTAACGATTTTGGGCAGAGCGCCTATCTGGAGGTTCCTGGAACATTTTATCTTGGTAAATGGGTTTTTAATTTTCACGTTGTAGTCCAGAAATGTCTTGTCCAATCACACTGATCTCGCCCTTTGTTTGTTCAGAGCCGACCGCCTCGGTGACATCAGGTCTTCGAAACTGCACCGCCGCGTCCGGCGGGGAGGCCACCTTCACTGTGGAGCTCTCTGCAACATGCTCTGGAAGTTGGACGCTCAATGGCAAACTGATCCGCAGCGGCGTTGACTACCTCATAACTCGCTCGAAGACCACGCACACGCTGGTGATCAGGCAGGTGACCGAGGCTCTGGATGGAGCTCAGGTCAAGTTTGTGGGTGGAGGATCGGAAAGCGTCTGCACTCTAAGTGTAAAAGGTAAGAAGCATACTTGAGAGTTAATGTGGAAGAAGAAATACCATGTACACCTTCTCACACTGTCCACAAATTTATTCCTGTTTTAGCTGCTCCAGCATGTTTTACCAGGAAATACTCTGAAGTGGACATCTTCACATTCAGCGCTCATTCTTCTGCCCAGCTGTACACAGAGGTCTCGGATGCCAGTGTCCAGGTATTAACAGATTCTGGAGTGGTATTATTTATTTTGTGTTTATCATTAAAATATCCATTACATGATTTTATATAACAGTGCTGTTGAATTCCAGATTCTGATTGCTCTGTGTAATAATTAAGTGTCCTATAACAAGCATGTCCAGAATTGCTGCTGGTAGAGAAATTTAATTAACTTTGCATGTCTTTGTGGCCTGAAGGTCTCCTGGAGGAAGAACGGTAATGAATTAAGGACTGGCAAAAAGTACGAAGCCTCCAGTGTGGGATGTAAACGCACGCTGACCATTCATAATGTCACTCATGAGGACGCAGGGATTTATGAGTGTGTGTGTGACGGTGATAAGATGTCCATCCAGCTCGCTGTTAAAGGTAGCTAAAGCTTTCATGAAGATTCCAAACAGACAGAAACCCACTGGTTTTTGATATCAGACATTTCCCAATGTACATTTGAAATGAAATCATAATGACCATCATAATAAAAGGTTTCTAGGCTTTAATCTTTTTTGCATATAATAAAGGGGGACATAGAGGGAATAAGAGAAATTGGAGACAAACAAAACCCTTTTAATTTGAGTAATTTCATCCAAGAAATGTATTTTATTAATCTCTCATCAGAGGAAGCAGCGAAGTTTGTGAACAAGCCCAAGACTCAACCCCTGGAGGTTTCTCCCTTGATGGGTGATGTGACACTGAGTTGTGAGGTGGCATCGCCTACAACCACTGTTGTGTGGAAGAAGGAGCATAAAGAAATAGCGGAGGACAACAGGGTGACCTTCGTGTCCCAGGGGACACAGAGAAAACTGGTTATCAAAGGAGCCAAGCAGAGCGATGAAGGACACTATTCATGTGAGACGAGAGAGGACAAGGTCGCATTCAGGGTCAGAGTACAAGGTAAAACCAGCGCTAATTAGTCTGGGAGATTAAGAAAAAGAGAATAAGAAGCAAACGGACAGAGCTAATTTCACAAAAGCAAGTGGTGCTAACAAAATTTAAATTCCAGCTCAATTATATGCAAACATTAGTTTAAGAAGTATCTGTCACCATTTTTAAATAAATGTGCAGTCTTTATGATCATTTAATGATTCTTATAGAAACACAGGCAATGTTCATGATCAGCAACGTCAAAGAGTTTAACACAATAGAGGAGAAGAAAATCAAGAGGAACAGAGTGGAGTAGAATAAAACCGAATAGAGTATTATGGTACAAAGTAGAATGATTGATCCATATGCACAGTTGATCTTTATGTACAGGCATTTGTAAACATCCTGTGTTTGGCATGGTCATTGTACATGGTCTTTTAATGCTTGTTTTTGTAGAACCTCAAGCCACATTCATCAACAAGGACACCTATCAGAAGGAGGTGAAAGTTTCTGCCGCTCAGAAAGCCACACTGAGCTGTGAAGTGTCCGACTCCAAAACTGAGGTGAAATGGTGTAAAGACGGCAAACAGCTGGTCTCCGGTAAGACTGTCCACATGGAGACGAAGGGCAAAATCCGTCAACTGGTGTTGGACAGTGTGGAGAAGAAGGATGCAGGAGAGTA
Source organism: Hemibagrus wyckioides (assembly GCF_019097595.1). NCBI lineage: Eukaryota > Metazoa > Chordata > Actinopteri > Siluriformes > Bagridae > Hemibagrus > Hemibagrus wyckioides. The sequence goes on along the minus strand of NC_080710.1, from coordinate 3,483,612 downwards.
CACCTGTGAAGTGGGAAACGAGAAGCTGGTCTTTAAGATACTTGTGATGGGTATGAATGATTTTTGGATGGTTTTTATTTAAATTTTTGCATTTACTTTTCTACGTTTGCCCTTCTGAGCTCTGTGAGAGAATTGAGTAGAATCTATGAAATTTAAGCAAAGTAAGGTCCTATATTATAGAATGTATTTAAACAATAGAGTTGAATGGAGTCAAGCAGAACAGAGAAGCACAGAACAGAATACAAAATGGAGGGGTATAAAATAGAGCTGAATAGAGATTTCAGTATCTGAGTCTTAATTTGCAAAATCATATAACCTTAATTAAATTTACTATGGATACAGCAGCTAATAGGCTGTCCTGCCCCTCGTGTTGTGCTTAATTGTGTCCTTTTACTGTGTAGATTGTGGTACATCTAATATTAGGTGATTAACCAAAGAGCCAGGCGAAGGAATATTTATTATTTATCCAAATATTTCTTTTGTATTATGCTTAATAATAGCAAATTGACAAAGCAATTCCTTTTACTCTAACTTTTACTCACAAATCTAGAACAAAAATCTTGTTTAGGCTAATTTTTTTATACGTCATTGAAAACGCCATTTAACATCCAACCCAAACAGAAGCTCAAGCTCAAGTGACTTTCATCAACAAGGACACCTATCAGAAGGAGGTGAAAGTTTCTGCCGCTCAGAAAGCCATGCTGAGCTGTGAAGTATCAGACTTGAAAACTGAGGTGAAATGGTGTAAAGACGGCAAACAGCTGGTCTCCGGTAAGACTGTCCACATGGAGACGAAGGGAAAAATCCGTCAACTGGTGTTGGACAGCGTGGAGAAGAAGGACGCAGGAGAGTACACCTGTGAAGTGGGAAACGAGAAGCTGGTCTTTAAGATCTGGGTGGAAGGTATGGAAAAGGACCTTTTTCATTCATCAGTGTTAGTCCTAGCTGGCATGTTTCCCCTTTAGTCCCCTTCCCTGCTGCTAATTCTGTTAGGTCAGAAGGCGTTCATTAATTGTCTCTTGCTCTTATTACTTCTGGCCTCAAGGCATTTTGATGATTTTTATAGATTTCTGTGAGGAGACATTTAACTTTAATGGAAGGTATCTACCCAGCATTGCACAATATACATTATTGTTGAGTCTTGGCCTGTAATTAAAACCTCATGCAGGCTATATTTCAACTAATTAAGCCACACATGCCCAAACATTTGCCATATAGCTTTGTTTGTATGACAGTGAGCACAGGAATGAAATTTTAGTACTTGTTTAGTCCAACTCCTCCTGGCTATGCTAGCTTTGCCATAGAGACACCATAGAGAAAAACTTTCTTATGGCATGTCACAAGCTTCATTGTTTTTCATTTCTGGACAAATCTCAATAACAAAGGAGATGAGTATAACTAATACTTGTTAAGATTCAACATGCTATCCTGATGAATGCATTATATAATAAGCAAAAAAAAAACCTTTTGTTTCTTATGCAAATAAGACTTGCAGTTTTCAGTTTTCAAACATGCCTTAAAGTTAGTTTAACTGACTCATTGCATCAGTCTTCAGACTAACACCATTGGACCTTCCAATCCTTGGATTTTCCTGATCTCCTGAGTGTGTGCAGTCTGAGTGACCTGATATGCTTCTTAATCTAGAACCTCAAGCCACTTTCATCAACAAAGACACCTATCAGAAGGAGGTGAAAGTTTCTGCCGCTCAGAAAGCCACACTGAGCTGTGAAGTATCAGACTTGAAAACTGAGGTGAAATGGTATAAAGACAGCAAACAGCTAATCTCCAGTAAGACCGTCCACATGGAGACGAAGGGCAAAATCCGTCAACTGGTGTTGGACAGTGTGGAGAAGAAGGACGCAGGAGAGTACATCTGTGAAGTAGGAAACGAGAAGCTGGTTTTTAAGATTCAGGTGATAGGTAGGAAATTACCAATGTCTTATCTACTTCAGTGTTCATCTTTATTAGTAGCTATATATTCATTCATTTTCCTTATGTTTTCAATGGTGGGGATAGTAGACTGAGGTTGTCACTCCAGACTTTTCTATCCAAAATAAAGATTCCAGCTGTTCCTAGGGTACACCCACAGGTTCTCAAGCCATCTCAGAGTTAAAACTGCTCTAGTTGCCACAGGGCCCAGTGGGATGTGGTTGGAACAGATACAGCAAGAGCCAACCGGAGGTTATCTTTATAAAGTTTCAGGAACTGCCATAGTAACCTCGGCTGTGGTCTCAAAAAAGCCAGGAATTCTGGATCTGCTTCCTGAAGACAGAGGGATGTCAATTGTGTTAGTAAATTCCTCTAGAGATCTCTCTAGAGAACAACTCCTCACATTTGATCAGCAGACGTTCTGAAAGGTCGTTTTGCAAAAACATCTTTGAGGCTTTCTATGTCTCAGTTGAACCAGCCCCTCTTTACCTTTTTGTTTAAAACATATGGTCTCCATCGATGCAATAATAAAATTTAATCATTGACCTTCAGGTAAGGTGCACTGGTTACCAAGTGCACATGCAAGTAAGTGTGTGAAAAGTGTTTCAAAGTGTAAATTACTATAAAAAAAAACACCTAAAAGTACATGGCTTGGTACACGCTTGTGTTCATATCCAGGAGGCTTTTCCTCACAATTATACCCCCTAATTCTCTCCATCATCTCTAACACAAGCGTTAAAGACTATGAGCACTATGGGGTCAGTGGGTGGTATATTTTTAAGCACCAGCTCTACATTCTCCAAAAAGGCTAAATGCAATGAAGAACTTCTTGTTGCATCTTGAAAACTTGTAGAGGCAGCCCCATTTTCTGCCAAGATTAACGTACTCTGCCTCAAAGTAAGAGACACCACCCCAGTTGAGGAGTTTGGTACCAGAGCTCATACAGTCTTTTTGCGTGGCAGGCCAACTGTCTCTAGTTCAAACTTTTCTCTTACCCACTAACACTGGTTCTTTACCTCACAAAAAAGTGCCATTCCCAATGGTGGGTCTGGTAACCCTAATCCAAGAATTCTGCATGGTCTTTTTGGACTCCTCATATTTGTCTTCAGATATCACTCTTTAGCCTGACCTGTCTCCCATCAAGAGTGGCCCTACTTGGAGTTTTTAGCCCTCACTGACATAGCATTAAAGTTTTTCAAAATAAACAACCCCCACCTTCACTACAATGTGGTCTTCACCTCAGTATTGATTGGAACTGATGACAGTTGTGTTCGGAATGTGGTGTTTTTCTGTTTGGAATTTTCATTTTGTCAAATATTGCTCATATTAAACGTGACACAACTAAGAAGCAGCAGATTCCTAATGATGCATTAAACTGTCTCTTCAGAGCCTCAAGCAATTTTCAACAAGAAGGATTCCTATCAGAAGGAGGTGAAAGTTTCTGCTTTTCAGAAAGCCACACTGGACTGTGAAGTGTTTGACTCTAAGATGGAGGTGAAATGGTATAAAGAAGGCAAACAGCTGATCGCCAGTAAGACCGTCCACATGGAGTCAAAGGGCAAAATTCGTCAACTGGTGCTTGACAGTGTTGAGAAGAAGGATGCAGGAGAGTACACCTGTGAAGTTGGAAATGAAAAGCTAGTTTTTAAAATTCAGGTAGCAGGTATGGAAATAGTTTTGAATGTTTGATGTTTAAATTTTCTACATGGTTCATATGTGACTGGCGAAGATTGCATCAAGACTTTACTCAATATTTAATATACAAGTTTCCAACCACGGTCCTGGAGTCAATCGCATTTTAGCGGTTTCTTTAATCCCACAAACTCTCCTCAACTATGGAACAGCTGTTAATTAGCTGATTGCTTGAGTCGGTGGTGTTGAATGTAAGGAAATTGAGGAAAACAAATTTTCAGGCAGGTATACAGTCAGGAACAGGGTTGGGAACCTGTACGTCTGTACAGAAAACAATAGCAACCCTGGCCAGGCAACATAGCCAGCTGTCTAGGGCACTGTCTTATATGGGGCAGTCTAGAATTGCATGTAAAAGAACAGCTATTGCCTGAGTACCCGCTACAGATGTAGTTCTACTGTTCTTCAATGTCTTCATCAAGAACAAAGCCAGGACTAGCAGATTTTATTTTGCTGAGCCTGTAGTAATGTGCTTAACTAGTTAACTTGGCTCAATGTCCCTTATGTTAATCTACTGTTTTTAGCATTATATAGATTTCCATGGAACCGAACGTGGGACTGGAGAAACACGTTGGAGCTTCCACTTGCGTGGAGGGTTAATTAAGTTCTTTATGATTTTTCCACCCAGGTCTAAACCTGTTGTAGACATGATGGAACAGATGTACAAGCGGCAGCGGATTCGTCCTGTGTTTTGGTTTAGTTTCTGTACTCTCAACTCTGTACATTTAGATTATTGAATATTTATCCTTTCAGAACCTCAAGCCACTTTCATCAATAAGGACACCTATCAGAAGGAGGTGAAAGTTTCTGCCTCTCAGAAAGCCACGTTGAGCTGTGAAGTATCCGACTCCAAAACTGAGGTGAAATGGTATAAAGATGGCAAACAGCTGATCTCCAGTAAGACCATCCACATGGAGACGAAGGGCAAAATCCGTCAACTGGTGTTGGACAGTGTGGAGAAGAAGGACGCAGGAGAGTACACCTGTGAAGTGGGAAATGAGAAGCTGGTCTTTAAAATTCAGGTGGCGGGTATGTAAAATGTTTGAGTTTTTACCAGTCAATTATACATAACATATAGACTGGACTCATTTTGTAACATTGAAAACATCTGCAGCAACTCTGGCATAGGCAATTTATGCAGCTTTCCAGAGCACTGTTTAAAATGGGTAACCCTAAACCATGAACAATGGAGCTTTGCTCTTTCATAGCTTTTGCCAAATGGAGATTGAAAAACATGTTGCTCAGGCACGCAGGATGAGCAGAATGTTGTGATGTACCCATGTTGCTGTAAAATCTTAACCTGACTCAACTAATGTTTTCCTTTGTGAGGCACAGTAGCTCAATGACTTGGTATTGGGAATTCATGTATTTGTTCATTTGGCTTAGTCTGTTAATGCATTTGAACATATAATGATCTAATTAACTAGGTATTTTAAATACCAGTTTTTAGTTTTATTTAGTATTTTGGGCAACCAGTCCTGGAACTGGGCAAGCACACTAGTGCTCCCATGTGCTTGATGGGCTAGCTAATAAATTTACGATGTCTCCCACCAATTAGACATGTATCAGACAGAATTGAAGCAAATGTGCAAGTGGAAGGGATTTGTCCAGTGTTTCTATCTGGTGTATTTGACAGAGTGTCTCTCTAGGTACAGATACATCAGCGTCTTGTATAATTTTTCCCTTCAGAGCCTCAAGCCACTTTTATCAACAAGGACACCTATCAGAAGGAGGTGAAAGTTTCTGCTTCTCAGAAAGCCACGCTGAGCTGTGAAGTATCAGACTTGAAAACTGAGGTGAAATGGTATAAAGACGGCAAACAGCTGATCTCCGGTAAGACTGTCCACATGGAGACGAAGGGAAAAATCCGTCAACTGGTGTTGGATAGTGTGGAGAAGAAGGACGCAGGAGAGTACACCTGTGAAGTAGGAAACGAGAAGCTGGTCTTTAAGGTTCAAGTGGCAGGTATAAAATGTTTTTAAAAATTTGTATATTTAATTAAATAGTTAAAATATAGATGAACAAAAAGTGTCCCAGCTTGACTCATCCCATCGTATAGAAAATAGCATATTCAGCTGGCTAATATGGGATAGCATTGACCTCTATGTGAAAGAATCGCTGTTCTCCTTCAAACATGAAAAGGCAGAAGAATGGAGTAAACGTGCAACTGGAAGGGTTTTGGTTTTATTTCGTTTGTTTGTATGATTTTCATTAATTGTCCCTTCAGAACCTCAAGCCACTTTCATCAATAAAGACACCTATCAGAAGGAGGTGAAAGTTTCTGCTTCTCAGAAAGCCACGCTGAGCTGTGAAGTGTCCGACTCCAAAACTTGGGTGAAATGGTATAAAGACGGCAAACAGCTGGTCTCCGGTAAGACCGTCCACATGGAGACGAAGGGAAAAATCCGTCAACTGGTGTTGGACAGTGTGGAGAAGAAGGACGCAGGAGAGTACACCTGTGAAGTGGGAAACGAGAAGCTGGTCTTTAAGGTTCAAGTGGCAGGTATAAAATGTTTTTAAAAATTTGTATATTTAATTAAATAGTTAAAATATAGATGAACAAAAAGTGTCCCAGCTTGACTCATCCCATCATATAGAAAACAACATTCAACTGGCTTAAATAGGGGCATTGAGTTGTATGTGGAAGCTTGAAAGGATACAAGAATGGATCAGATATGCAAGTGGAAGGGGTTTGACTTTGTGTGTTTAAGACATGCCTCTACACAATTATTTGTATGATTTTCATTAATTGTCCCTTTAGAACCTCAAGCTACTTTCATCAACAAAGACACTTATCAAAAGGAAGTGAAAGTTTCTGCCTCTCAGAAAGCCATGCTGAGCTGTGAAGTGTCAGACTTGAAAACAGAGGTGAAATGGTACAAAGACGGCAAACAACTGATCTCCAGTAAGACCGTCCACATGGAGACAAAGGGAAAAATCCGTCAACTGGTGTTGGACAGTGTGGAGAAGAAGGACGCAGGAGAGTACACCTGTGAAGTAGGAAATGAGAAGCTGGCCTTTAAGGTTCAAGTGGCAGGTATGTTGTTGGTTTTTAGCATTCTCCATTAATAAATTGACAACAGCTATTGATTCATTCATGATTACAAGTCCACTTTACTCAAAAATCCTTAAATCTTTCTATAGATGCCCCTGCTAAATTCCAGAAGAAATCCAGTATAAAAGAAACTATTGCTGTGCAAGAAACAGAGAATATTGTCCTGACCACTGTAACAACAACAGAAAATGCTAATATTAGTTGGTTCAGGGACGGCGTAGAGCTGAAGGAGGGTAATAAGTATGAAATGAAGAGAGAAGGTTTGTCTCATGTCCTTATCATTAAATCCTCTGAAGCGAAGGATACAGGCACTTACATGTGTAAGACAGCTGAGGACAAGATGGAATTCCAAGTTCAGATAAAAGGTATCTGTGGTGGGGTTTTACATCTATGGAATTTAAAAATTATTTCCCGCAATTAACACTTCTTTCTTTTTTCAGAATCTCCACTGAAGTTTGTTGTTGGTTTAGAGCCAGTTTCTGTTGTCCTGGGCAGCACCATGACACTGTCCTGCCAGCTAAATCGAGCTGCAGGGGATGTGCTCTGGAGACACAACAGCAAAGAAATTAAGCCTGGCGGCAGATATGTCATACGTGCTGACGGAGCTCAACGTTTACTAACCGTGTCTTCTGTAGTCCAGGAAGACGAAGGAGAGTTCAGTTGCGAATGCAAAGATGACAAGACTAGTGCTAAGATTACCACTAAAGGTGAGCAATCCTCCACAGTCCAACAGCAGCACTGATGGTAGTTCTGGTCAAATCATGTGTTTGAGTTATAGAACATGGCGAGCTGTCTGGCGAATGTGCTACATAATCTGTGTCTAACAATAAATATTTTGCAATTGCTTGGATATATATACTTGAACTGCATTTATATTTACACAAGGTGTACACAGACATTGTTTCTGTTATAGCTCCACGTTTGGTGAAGTTCTTGTCCAAGTTGAACAATGTCGTGGCAAACGAAGGCAAGGATGCCATCTTCAAGTGTTCCATCACTCCTGCAGATGTGAGCTTGAGATGGCTGTTTAATAACGTGCCCGTCACCTCTGGGCCCAAATTCAAGATCGCTCACGGAGGCACCAGCCATTCGCTCACGATCACTGCAGTAACACTAGAGGATGTGGGAGAAATCAGCGTGGACGCTGAAGGGAAAGTGTGTAAAGCGACTCTGCAAGTGCAAAGTAAGACGTGCCAAATTTTTATACATATTTTCAGCCTGTCTCTACTTAGTCCATTAACTGGTTTGCCATTTGTGTGGCAATCAGATTACATTTACAAATAGGCTTATAAAGTTTACCATCTGTAACTTTTCCTGCATAGCAATCTACTATTTATATATTAAATTAAAACAAGTACAGTATCTACTCTACTTATGCACTATAGCTCCTCTGTAATTAGATACACACATGGATGCTACTGTAAAAACTCTGTTTATGTGGTGATCCCTCAGTGCCTGACAACATTGTGGTTTTACTTTGCAGAGCTCCCTGTAATGATCATTAGGAAGCTGGAGAACAAAACTGTCCAAGAGCAGGACACTGTGGAGCTCGAGGTTGAACTGAGTAGGCCATCCACTGAGGTCAAGTGGATGAAGAACGGCATTGTGCTGCAGCCTGAAGGGAATCTAAATATTAAAGTTGATGGAGTTAAACAGACTCTGATCTTTAAGAGTGTAACCTGCGCTGACCGAGGCTTTTACTCTTGTGAAACTCTGGATGATAAGACTCAGGCCAAACTGACTGTAGAAAGTAAGTCTTATGGTACACACAATATACACACTGCCTGGCCAAAGAAGTCTCTCACTATTTTGTTGGAAGGACTTTTGCTTTGATTACAGCACACATTCACCGTGGCATTCCTTCAATATGCTTATACAATGTCACAATGTTTACTTCAGCATAAATTCCTTACCAATATCTGAATGTGGATACAGATAATATGAAGCACTTAATGGATACAGATGGTGTCATTGTGTTACACTCCTACCTGAAAGACTTTCCAATGAATTTCTAATGATGTACCCCAATTGTGACCCTTTTAGAGAAGAAGATCCAGGTTGTAAAGGGCTTGAAAGAGATGAAAGTCCATGAACAGGAGACGGTAACAATGGAAGTGGAGCTCAGTCAGCCTGATGTGGAATCTTTCTGGACCAAAGATGGCCAAAAACTGAGGGCAAATCCCAAAATCCTCATGACAACTCGGGGTAATAAACATTCCTTGACCATGTCCCAGCTGAAGATAGAAGACAGTGGGATGATCTCTTTCCAGGCAGAAGGTGTTCACACCTCAGCAAAACTCATCGTCACTGGTACAGATCTCTCCTTAGATTAAAGTTTAAATTACAATATTTTTCTGTGAATCCTATTGTACAGCTTTATTTTATATTTTGCAGAACCTCCTGCAAAAATCCTCAGACCGTTAGAAGATGTGACTACTCCGGAAAAGGAAAAAGCCACCTTTGAGTGTGAAGTGTCCCGAGCGAATGCTGATGTGAAATGGTTTAAGGTATATAGATGATATTCTTTCATTGCAACCAGCTCTTCAAAATATAAAACTGAAAAAACAGTATCTGTAGTTTCTGAATGGTTTAATATATTACTAAATATTATACATAAATTATGTACTTACACATCCATGCACACAATGAACACGAACATATTCCTCAGAATGAAGAGGAACTGAAACCAGGAAAGAGATACATGATTCATTCCCAAGGTTGCAAGCGTAGCCTCCTCATCCAGAAGTGTACATATGAAGACCAAGGCTTGTATGTGTGCAAAACAACGGATGACAACACATCAGCCAAGCTGACCGTTCATGGTAGAGAGGAACTTTAATTTATTTAATATCTCATGTGAATCTGTGGTTTAACTTTTCAGTTTTTAGAAGCAGAGACTTTGACCTTAGGCATCAACCATCTTATTTTTTGGCTCTTCCGCAGCCCGTGATATCAAGATTATTAAGCAGCTACAGGATTTGAAAGTGACTGAGAAAGAGAGTGCGGCGTTTGTCTGTGAGGTGTCACACGACGAAGTGGAGGGTCAGTGGTTTAAGGATGACATCAAACTCAAAGCTGGGGACAACATCAAGATGAGACAAGAAGGTGAGTTGCGTTTGCGTTAATGTTTCTATATTAATGCTATAACAGCGGTTGTGTATCACAGGTTTATATAATGTTATAAATGTATAATGTTTGTTTGGTAAGGTATAAGAGAAAAACATTTCCTATGTGCTGTTGCAGCAAAATAGAAATTCTGGGTGGTAACAGTAGTGCTCATATTCATTTTTAAAGGAAGAACATATGTTCTACTCTTCAAATCCGTGAAGCCTGAAGATGCTGCTGAAATCAAGTTTGTGGCTGAAAAGGCCTCATCAGTGGCTAAGCTCACAGTCAGAGGTTGGTGCTTTAATGCAAACATGGTGTCTGTTGACTGCTGCATGCATTTTGATAATATAAATAATTTTTTTCGTGTAGTAACACAAGATCTTGTCGGATTTAACGATCTCTTTTGAGGTCTTTTGGTTCTGTACATAAGAGCTTTAAAATGGTTACAGAATTGCCTGTGAGATTCGTGAAGAAGCTCAGAGACAAAATTGCCATGTACAAACACCGGGGGCATTTAGAGTGTCAGGTGTCTCGAGCCAGTGCCACGGTTACATGGTATAAGAACAAGGACAAGATCGAAGCCAACAAGAAGTACGAGATCTCCAGCGAGGACGTGTATCGCAAGCTCACCATCAATGACGTGGACTCTGGGGACGAGGCCATGTACACATGTGATGCAGTTGATGAAAAGACATCGTGCAAGCTGCTTGTGGAGGGTAATGGCGAGGCAAAATGTTTATAATACCCAGGTTTACGTTTTGGGACATAAAAAATTAAGTGTCTCTTTACTAAATAAAAAAAAAAAAAGTCATAGCATATCGATTTTCAATGATTATAATATATATATATTAAACAATGATGCAATGTAATTTTACTGTCTTTGTTTATAGACTTTTTGCCACTTCTCATATTGGTATACATCTTAATGTTATTACAAAATCTCAAGTATGTTGGTCATATCATTTTTTAATATATACATTTCTTTGCTAGCTACAGAATTTAGGCTGTTTTCAATATAGGTGTTGTAATTAAATGTGTTATAATTAAAATGTATAAATGTTGTATAGTTAATTTTATTTCCTATGTCTTTGGAGTTTATCTTAGAATATTGACAACTCTGGCTTTAGCTAAGGTCGTAATGTAATGTCTTGATTTACAGAACAGGCCATCAGCATAGTCAAGGAGCTTAACTCGGTGGAAGTGACCGAACCGTTTGCAGCTCATTTCGAAGTGGAAATCAGCATAGAAACGATTAAGCCTGTAAAGTGGGCCTTGAACGGGGAAATCCTGAGCGAGAGCAGCGATGTTGACATCGAGAAGGAAGGAACAATGCATCGCCTCACGATTAAGAAGACCAAAGCGTCCATGTCAGGAACTGTGCAGTTCACCGCCGGGAAAAGCAAATCAACTGCTCAGCTCATGGTCAAAGGTCTCTGACGCTACAAAATCCTTAGATTTAGCTGTAAACCAAATTTATAATGTAGTGGATAATAAACTTCCATGGGGTCCTGTTCAGCAGGGTATTGTGATATGACCTGAACTGCAATATTTTATTCATCTTAGATCACAAATCTATCAGTCACTGCATATTTTATAGATAAAAAAAAATGATGCATTTTACTACTGGTTTTAGACTGTGCATATGTATGATAACCTGCTTGAACCTGTGATCTGCAGCTGTACTAATGTTAGAAATGCTGTTACAAAAAATTTATTACAGCCACCTAACCACACAATTCAACAGTGCTCTTGCCCTGGATTGCTGAAAGACAACTCTTATTTCCTCCACAGAGCGTCCTATCGAGGTGGTCGTGCCCTTGAAAAATGTGACCAGCCAAGAAAAGGCCTCAGTCAAGCTGTCATGCAGGCTGTCCGCTGTTCCTAAAGAAGTGTGTTGGTTTAAGGGTCAAACTGCTCTGGAGGCGTCCAGCAAGTATATCATGAAACAAAGTGCCGCTGAAGTGCAGCTGCTCATCCAGGCATTGAGTCCAGACGATGCTGGCGAGTATCGCTGTTGTGTTGGGACCTGTGAGACCAAAGCCACTCTCACTGTTGAAGGTGAAATGATTTCCTTCTTTAATGTTTTAAGATGTGTTAGAGAATGTGTTAACACTACTTACCTTTGAACTGGTTGGTCCACAGTGCGTAAAGTTCAGATCACCAAGAGCTTGACTGATGTGGACGTCGATGAAGGTGGTGATGCTGTGTTTACCTGTGAGGTGAATTATGCTGACGAGGAAGCAGAGTGGTTCCTCAACGACAAGGCACTGTTCAACAACGAGGTTAACAATGTTCAACATGTGAATAAGACTCATACCCTCACACTCAAGAACCTGGCACCTCAAGATGGTGGGAAGATCACTTTCAAGATTAGAGAAGAAAAGCAGACCGTCTGCCTGAATGTCAAAGGTAACATTGTTTTGGGAAACAAGGTTTAAAATGCCTTGCTGAACTTGCTGTGTTGTGGTGGAACCTGGAACAGAAATTAACTTGATTGGGAATATATACCATGAGGAAAGTCAATAGTTATTAATACACATAATTATTTCTTATTGAAAAAAAATGTGTCAGAGGGTTCTATTTTCTGATGAGAGCCACATTTGACACACTCTTGACTGTTAAGCAGGGTTGTGGTGGTACTAGAGATGGTATCAGAGACTGGGTCAAGGTTGAGGAGAAGATGTATGGAGCTAGATGTGAATAAATACACATGCAAAGTACTATTGCAAGACTCCTCTGCCATGGAACTTCTAAACACTTTATTTTGATTTTTTGATCTGCAGAAAAGAAAGCCGTTTTCCTTAAGCTGCTTGATGACGTGATTGGAGAAGAAAAAGGCACTGTAACTCTGAAATGTGAAGCCTCAAAGCCAACAGTGTCCCCGATTTGGCGGAAAGATGGCACCATCCTTTCGGCAGACCGCAAGCATGAATTGTTGCATGACGGCAGGATCCTGGGTCTGACGATCCGGGATGTTGCGCAGACGGATGCCGGGGAGTACAGCTGTGATCTTGGTACAGATCTTACGAAATCAAAGGTCACCATTAGAGGTATGATGAAAGGACAAGTTGCATTAGATGGACTTTATCTGATGACTCTCAGATTGTTATACGTTAACGATAGAATTAAACACTTATCTGTCTTTGGAGCTCAGTAATATAAACCTGTGATTTGAACACTTTCTGACTAATCAGAATCAATATTTCAACAGTGTTGTGTGTTATTCAGTATACCATTTCAGCTGATCTCCTTTTATTAACGAGTTCCCCCATCACACAGACATCAGCATTGGCATCACAAAACGCTTGAAGTCTGTGGAGGCTACAGCCGGTGAGACCTGCGTGTTTGAGTGTATCCTCTCTCGAGAATGCTCAGACGCATGCTCATGGAGCCTGAAAGGCCAACCTGTGACCAACGGAGGCCGTTTCCAGATTAGCAGCAAAGGACGCAAGCACACGCTTAGTATCAAAGGAGTGACTGGGTCAGACTCCGGGGAGCTTGTTTTCACTCTCAAGGACTTGAACTCGAGAGCAACGTTGGCTGTTAAAGGTGAGGGGTTTGCTGGGGGGGCTTTTAATTTTCAAGGCAGGTTTCTCAGCTAACTGAAATGACAATCACACCTCAGAGGGCTTTTATGTATGTTGTGTTTAATCTTCCGAAGTTTATATCTAAAGCTTCATTTCTTTTTTCCCTTCTCCCTCAGGCGAAATTCCTACTTTCTCTAAAGAGCTCCAGGATGTTAGCATTGCTCCTGGAGAAGATGCTGTATTCTTCTGTGAGCTCTCTCAGGCCGGCTTGGATGTCATCTGGTGTAAGAGTGGAAAGTCGATCCAAAAGAGTCTAAAGTATGAGATGATTCGGGAAAATAAGGTCGTGAAGCTGATTGTTCACAGTGTTACTGCTAAGGATGCTGGAGGATACAGCTGTGAGGTGACCGGTGGGCCAACCTCAAAAGCTCAACTGGAAATCAAAGGTGCTTCTTCAGTCATCTTTCTTGATACTTTTAGGTTTGCAGATTCCAGACAAAAAAAAAGCTTGACCCAAATCAGAGTTACTGTTACCATCCTGAAGTTCGGTTATTTTCATATACAAGCACATCTGTTTTATTCCTCTTATGCCACAGCAATAATTAGATTGCTGGAAAAACAACCAAACCTAAATCTAAAAAAAACTTGGCTTGGCTGAATGAAAATTGAGGCTGGTTTTGAAATTTAGCAGGTGATTCATAAGTGTTTTTTGTAGATTTCTAACTGATGTCAGTTTAATAACAGTGTATGGTAAGTACTTGAGTTCTTAAATTTTCATTTCAGTACAACACAGGGTTTTCCCCCCTTTCCCTCGATCCTTTCTTGACACCAGAGGTCACTAAATGCAAACATCAAGAGGCCCTTGGAATAGATAGATCTGGAATAGATCACTGGGTTTGTAAATAAAGGCACAATGTTTGCAGGGGGGGAAAACATGCATCTCCTTATTTGCCAATTCTCTTCTTATTCGAAACATCAGTTCTTCCTGCTGTTTTCACTCGTGGGTTGGAGGACCAGAAGGCTTTGGAGAAGGAAAGTGTTACCTGGTGCTGCGAGCTGTCTAAACCAGGTATACCGGTTCAGTGGCGCAAAGGAGAAGTAGACCTTTGTTCTTGCTCCAAATATGAATTCCGGCAAGACGGCCAACTCGTCCAGTTGATAATCCGTGACGTTGACCCTGAAGATTCTGGAGACTACACCTGTGACTGTGGAGATCAGAAAACTACAGCACACCTAGAAGTAAAGGGTAGGATTTTAGCAAATCTGGATTCCGTGTGAAGGATGACATGGCAGGTTTTTCATTTTTCTCCCCTTGAACCCCACTTCTTCACTTTGCAGCACTACCCATTCTGTTTAAAATCCCTCTGAACAAGCTGGAAGCTGAAGTGGGGGAAACCGCTCTATTCCGGTGTGAACTTACCAAACCAGGAGCACCTGTAGTGTGGAGAAAAGATCAGAAGATTCTCCAATCCAGCAACAAGCACCATTTAAGGCAGGACGGCGCAGTGGTCGAGCTAGTCATCTACAAGCTCCAGGAAGCAGACTCAGGAGAGTATTCCTGTGATTCTGGGTATGAAACGACTTCTGCCCAACTCACGGTAAAGGGTAGGAACCAAGATTCTGTCTTCCTAACTGGCACCAGTGATGTTAAATGCTCCACTTCCATTCCATGCCACCTTCCTGCATGGTTCAACTCATATTTTTCCAAATCTTTCCTTTCTAAAAATCACACACTACTTTCTATCTACCCCACTGTTTCTTTTTTCTCCCACTTTTCCTTTCTTCTTGCACGGGGCACATTTCTCACATTTTACACTACTAATTTTACCACCTGTCACCAAACCTGTCACATGATTGTGTTAGGTGTAAATGTCACTACTGGTCTTAAAGGCGTAGAAATTAGGTTTAATTACTGAATTCACATTTTAATGCTCTGCTTTGTTGAACTACAATTGCTTGAACACTTTGTACTGTAGAATCTAACTTAAGCTACTCTATATCTCTGCACTGTTGTAAGTTTTGAATTAGATGTTTTAAGCTTTTAATACACACTATATGGCCAAAAGTTTGGACATCGGACCATCACAACTATTGTCCCCATTTTTTGCCGTTTTGCTGTTACGATAACCTGTGCTCGTCTGGGAAAGCTTTCCGCTAGTTATTGGAGTGTGACAGTGCTCAGCTACGACAGCATTAGTGAGAGCAGGCACTGATGTTGGTTGAGGTCTGGGGTGCAGTTGGTGTGCCAGTTCATCTCCAAGGTGTTCAGTGGGGTTGAGGTCAGGGTTCTGTGGAGGACATTGGAGATCGTCCACTCCAACTTTTACACACCATGTCTTCATGGAGCTTGCTTTGTGCACAGGGGCACTGTCACTCTAGAACAGGTTTAAAACTCTTGTTTCCATTGTAATGCATTAGAAAAATGTATTCTTACTTTGTGGCATTAGTTTGGTGAGAAGGTCAGTTGTCCACATACTTTTGGCCATATTTATCAGGATGCATGCAATTTATTGTATTCATAAATTTAACAGGAGAATTTACATACGTCATGTGGTATTTATAATGATTCAGTTAATACAAGAAAATGTGAGTGTGTATATATATATATATATATATATATATATATATATATATATATATATATATATATATATATATATATATATATATAGATGGGGACACACATTTCTCAAACCTTGAATAAATCATTTCCTGCATATAATTTGGACAGAGAAAGCAAACATCAAAAAGAAATGTATACCTACTTTGTTGACTAGGGTTCAATTCAGTTCAATTGGTAAAATGGCCACAACTGAATTCAAGCATTCACTACCGAAGGCTTAAAATGTGTCCTGGATGATGTGTATTAAACAGAACTTGACATTACTATTGACACCGGGCTGAAGAGCTGCATCATTAATGAAGGAGATGACGTGACCTTTGAGTGCTTTGTATCTCATGACGGCGCCCAGAATGTGAACTGGGAACTTCAGGGTGTTCCTCTCCAGAGCAACGAGATGAACGTAATCCAAGTGGAAGGCAAAAGGCACTCGCTCACTCTAAGGAGCGTGACTGAGAAAGACTCGGGCACCGTGTCCTTCCATGTGGGGAGCCACACTTCGTTTGCTTGTCTCACGGTTAAAGGTAAACTCGGTCTCTGACGGCTCCACCAGCTGCAAGGCTTCGCAGTTCTCCTTTCTGTTCCTTTAATTTCCTCACCTTTCTTTGGAATAACATTACTTAAGAACTGCTATACCGAAACAGCTTTTATAGACTACTAATTAATTATCGATTAATTGTTCTTGTTTGATTCGATTAATCACTTGTTTAACCTTTTTTTTTGTTAAACAGTTCTCCCTATCCTTGCCTTCCTAACTATAACAATTAGGTTGTAATGAGTGAAGAATTCATGTAAAGGCATTCCATATTATGCCACAGCAATTTACCAACTATTCCAGAGAATATTTCGTTGAAAAATAACATTGTAATTTTTATCCATTTGTAGTTACTTAGGTTTTTCCACAACGTTACAGTTCCCTTGCTAGCCTTTTCTGAAGTGCTGACACAGACATTTTTATTTAATTAAAACATTGATCTCTTTAATGTTGTGGAATGTCCATGTAACTACGTTGCTTCAGCTGTACAGTCATTCCTTTATCAGCCTCTCCCTCACCATATCAACCTGATTCCTGATAATCCGGTGCAACAGAATCACAATGCAGTACATGGACAAAAGAACATTTTTTCATCTAATTTAAAAAAAAAACAAAAAACTAGCTATCAAAAGTACAATCTCTATCTGAAGGTAAAAGGGTTGCTCCATCTGACTGAATATTGTTATTGTTACACCATATTCTACCGGCAACAAAGCGTCCATCCCAGTGAAAGTGTCCAAGTATATTTGTCATACTCTGTTTTTGTCTTTGTTCAAAGACATTTTGTGGGTTTTTTTATTCTATTTAAACTATTTTTCATACCATTTACTTCCAGCTGTCCCTGTGGTCCAATTTACAAAAGACTTGAAGAACCAGGAAGCCGTAGAAGGAGATGAAGCTACATTATCCTGTGAAACTTCGACCCCTGATGCCCAAGTGACCTGGAAGAAGGACAGAAAAGTAATTTCTGAAGGAGACAAGTACTCCATTCAGAAAAATGGCACAATCCAAACTCTGGTGATCTACCAGCTAACAGTGGGCGATGCTGGAGAATACGTGTGTGAAGTCGGAGACAAACAAACCAAAGCCACTTTGAGTGTCAAAGGTGATCAATTTGTTTTTCTTTGCATTGTTCTAATCGTTTCCTCAAGCATTATTCAGTTATGATGTAGAAATCAATGACTTACTGGAATGACAAAACTCTAAAATGGCATTTGATGGACTATTTCATAAGCTTTTAATAATAACGATCACATTTTTTCATATTTAGAAAGAGTTGGCTTTTTGTGCGCTTTTCTTTATCTAGAACGTGTACGAATTACAAGAGAACTTACCGACGTCACAGTGACCACTCGCGAGGACGCCGTGTTCCATTGTGAGGTGTCCCAGACAGGAGTAACTAATGTCGAATGGTGGCTAGGCTCCAATCACCTCCAGAACAATGACTTGAATCAGATCAGCAGCCGAGGGAGGGAACACAGCCTAGTGTTAAAAATGGTCACGCCTGATGATTCAGGCGACGTGGCCTTTGTTGTTGGCTCTGAGAGGACTGTCGCTTCCTTGGTGGTGAAGGCGAAACCCAAAGGTAAAGGGTCAGTTCTCTGCAAGTGCTTGCAAGTCTCTGGTACTTCATCTGTAGCTAGCGATTAGCCACAGAGTGTTGGTTTTCGGTGTTTGCTCTGGGTGCATGTATGCACAATAGCGCCATGTTATGTCATGTACTTTATGAATTTTGCTGTGAATGTTGATCCTAACACTAACATTCAGAGTGATATCCAGGTCCTCCAAAATGACAAGATTCTTGTATTTCAGGAGGCAAGGAGATGGTGTGAATTCGTCACGCTGGCTCATTCAGTTTCACTTTTTAGACAGGATGCTGGCCTTTGTCTCTTGCTTGCTTCAAGTGTCAATTATATCAGTTGTTGGTCACAATGTCATTGATCCCTTCCAAATTTACCTACATTCATTTGTTCCTCTCACATTCTTTAGAATCCCCAGTCATCTTCCGCAAGGAATTGGAGAACCAAGATGCTGTCGAGGGTGACATGGTTACGCTCCGCTGTGAACTTTCTAAGCCCGGCGTTAACGTAGAGTGGCGTAAAGGGGGAGTAGTCCTGCAACCTGGTAAGAAGTTTCAGCTGAAGCAAGAGGGATGCATACAAGAGCTTTACATTAACGACCTGAAACCAGAGGACAGCGGCTATTACACTTGTGATGCTGGAAATCAGTTAACAACAGCTTCGGTTTCAGTGCAAGGTAATGAACATCATTCTTCACTTCAGCGTTTATCGCTTTATAGGATTTAACTTTTAACCCTTTCATGCATACCATGCACAATTGGGATATAATTCAATTTGTGCCAGAATCCAATGAATGGCATTTTAATTAAAGATTTTTTTAACAAGTATAGAGAACATCCTAATTCGTAAGACATCTAAAGCTGGAATGTTTTTTAAGTAATTTATGCATTAAAGGTTTAAGGATTAGCTTTAAAGTAAATCTTTTTTTTGTATAAGGTCTGTTAGTATTCCTAGAAAAAGAAAGGTTGATGTTTGGATTTCTAATCTTATCTATTGGTCATTTTTCCTGTTGAATGGCTAATCCAAAGTTCTTCATAATGTATGTGTGGTGGTCTGAGAAAACACACGGGAAGTCACTGCAGATGAATTTTAAGACAACAGCCAAAGTTTTTTTTGGGGGGGTTAATATAATTTGGCTCTACTGTAAAGAAACATATTTCAAGATTATTTTGCTAATGCCAAAAGATGATGCAACATCATCAGGAGCGTTGAGACCTTGATTAGGCTTGCGTTTAAACTCCAAGTCAATTTTACCTGAGGTGATAAGACACACAGTATTTCCATCAGTAAATTAGACAATAAATGCGTAAATGGAGTTGAAACTTTAAACAGAAATGCTTGAGCTTGATTCTGTAGTTTTCCATACTGTCTATGTAGTACAAAATGACCACTGCACAATGTGACTGGCTTTTTCCCAGGCCACCACACAGGTATTCCTACAGTAAGTGCACAACTATCATTCAATATACAACATTTCCTTATCATATACTGTAAACTAAACATCAAACTCCATTTATACTAATACGCTTTTTGTTTTTCTGGCAAGCTAGTCAGCAGTTTAAATCCATGAAAAGGAATTGTGCTCAAGTATATCCTTGCTCACATTTGACATATTTATGGTTCTATGGATGCTATTGATTAGCTGTTTGTCTGTGGTCTCTGCAGAGGCTGAGGTACTCATTGTGTCTGGTATAAAAAGCACTGATGTCTTTGCGGGAGAGCAGGCAGTGTTCACCTGCCAACTGTCTCGCCGTGCCAAAGGGAGAGTCCAGTGGTGGCTGGATGGCACCCGTTTGGAGAACAGTCCCTTCAGTATTATTGGGGTGGGTGAAGACAATATTCACACCCTCACCCTAAAGAACCTGGCGCCAAGCGACTCGGGCACCGTCCTGTTCAAAACAGGAAGCTTGACGTCCTCGGCTAGGCTGTTAGTTAAAGGTATCGGACCAGGTTGGAGGTGTTGAGGGGTGCGGATCAGCACTTTTGTTAATGGCCCTGCACCACTTCAAGGGAGACTGTAGACCAGGCACTGGTCCATGAAATTCCTCAACTGACAAACTAACAAAAGCCCAGCTGACCTGCTTTTACTTGTACCTTGTTTTACTCTCATTTTTTCTCAAGTGCTCAGTAATTTCCTATACCACGCAGCTGAATTCTGTGTTCAGTAATTTTCTATAACAAAACCTCCGACAGTAGAGTTCAGGCTGCACAAACAATCGCAGGTTTTCATTAATATACTAGTTTTACGTTATTTCTAACAGAACTGTATAATGGCTAATGTATATTATTCTGTGAGAACAATTTTTCCAAATTTTGGGACTTCATGGAAGATTTTACTCTGTGTAATTTAGAAATGTTACAGGGTTAGATGTCTAACAAATATATCTGGACACATAACGCCCTTTCATGTATGTTTGTATGAATTATTTCCTACTGGACTCTCAAAACCTTTCTTCCATGAAGAAATAAATAAATACAGAGAAAGGTTTGGGTAAAAAAAAAAAATGTTGAGTAAAAGTTTTAGAATGCTTGCAGTGGCCTTCAAAAGCGCTATCCCCCCCTCAACCAGATGAATGAGTGTCTTGCTTGGCAACTCACCTGTGCATGGCCTACATTTTGGTTCATCATTTCAGTCATTTGAAATGTTTTAGAAAAATCTGAATATTTGCAAATTAGCTGTAATTCATCTGATGAAGGACATCTCAAAAGTCAACACATGAAGATTAGATAGACCATCAATTCCCAGTAAAATTGCAAGTAATGCTATAATAAATAATTGATGTATCTTTTTTTGAAAACTTACTTGAAGTGGAAGGCTTTTGATTTATTTGTATGTGACTGGAGGACTTCCAGTAAAGTTAAGAACCAGTGTGGGGTTCCATGTCCTCATTCTTTCAGTCATTGACCAGGATCCCATCTCACTTAATCTCGGAAACTATGGTTACATCTTCTTGCTTACATAACTGTACATCTTGCTTAAGTTCTGGACAGCTTAATTCTGAAATGGAGAAGACTGCATTCAAGTCGTCATAGGGGTTCAGTTTATGTACGGTTTGCAGACCATGCTGATGTTACACTTGGACAACACGATGTGATTGAAGCAGTATGTATAAAATCCATTAAAGGTAGAATTTGAGCACCATGTACAGTGAGGGAAAAAATTATTTGATCCCCTGCTGATTTTGTACGTTTGCCCACTGACAAAGAAATGATCAGTCTGTAATTTTAATGGTAGGTGTATTTGAACAGTGAAAGGCAGAATAACAACAAAAAAATCCAGAAAAACGCATTTCAGAGAAGTTCTACATTGATTTACATTTTAATGAGTGAAATAAGTATTCGATCCCCTATCAATAAGAAAGATTTCTGGCTCCCAGGTGTCTTTTATACAGGTAAGGAGCTGAGATTACAGTAGGAGCACTCTCGGGGAGTGCTCTTAATCTCAGCTCGTTAACTGTATGAAAGACACCGTCCACAGAAGGAAGCAATCAATCAGATTCCAAACTCTCCATCATGGCCAAGACCAAAGAGCTGTCCATGGATGTCAGGGACAAGATGGTAGACCTACACAAGACTGGAATGAGCTACAAGACCATCGCCAAGCAGCTTGGTGAGAAGGTGACAACAGTTGGTGCGATTATTCCCAAATGGAAGAAACACAAAAGGACTGTCAATCTTCCTCGGTCTGGGGCTCCATGCAAGATCTCACCTCATGGAGTTTTAATGATCATGAGGACGGCGAGGAATCAGCCCAGAATTACACTGGAAGATTTTGTCAATGATCTCAAGGCAGCTGGGACCATAGTCTCCATGAAAACAATTGGTAACACACTACACCGTGAAAGACTGAAATCCAGTAGCGCCCGCAAGGTCCCCCTGCTAAAGAAAGCACATGTACAGGACCATCTGAAGTTTGCCAGTGAACATCTGAATGATTCAGAGGAGAACTGGGTGAAAGTGTTGTGGTCAAATGAGACCAAAATCCAGCTCTTTGGCATCAGCTCAACTCGCCGTGTTTGGAGGACGAGGAATGCTGCCTATGACTCCAAGAAGACCATCCCCGCCGTCAAACATGGAGGTGAAAACATTATGCTTTGTGGGTGTTTTTCTGTTAAGGGGACAGGACAACGGCACCGCATCAAAGGGACGATGGATGAGGCCATGTACCGTCAAATCTTGAGTGAGAACCTCCTTTCCTCAGCCAGGGCATTGAAAATGGGTCGTGGATGGATATTCCAGCCTGACAATGACCCAAAACACACAGCCAAGGCAACAAACACAGACCTTAATCCCACAGAAAATCTGTGGAGGGAGCTGAAGGTTCGAGTTGCCAAACGCCAGCCACAAAACCTTAATGACTTGGAGAGGATCTGCAAAGAGGAGTGGGCCCAAATTCCTTGAGATGTGAGATGTGTGCAAACCTGGTGGCCAACTACAAGAAACGTCTGATGTCTGTGATTGCCAACAAGGGTTTGCCACCAAGTACTAAGTCATGTTTTACAAAGGGGTCAAATACTTATTTCACTCAATAAAATGCAAATCAATGTATAACTTTTTTGAAATGTGTTTTTCTGGATTTTTTTGTTGCTATTCTGTCTCTCACTGTTCAGATAAACCTACCATTAAAATTACAGACTGATCATTTCTTTGTCAGTGGGCAAACGTACAAAATCAGCAGGGGATCAAATAATTTTTTCCCCTCACTGTAACAATTTCACAAATGTCAGAAAGAGATGCACTTTTTATTGCCAACCAGGAGGTAGCTATAGGATGCGTTGACTGTTGTTTACCATAACAAGGCATTTTATTGCCAACCAGGAGGTAGCTGTTGGATGCGATGACTGTCGTTTTCCATAAAAAGGCATCATAAAAATTACATCTATGCTCCCTCACTTCCTTCACCAGACAGACAAACCTGTTTATATACAAAAGAGCTTGTTCATGTTACTCCCCATGCTGAGAGTTCACCCAACACTGAAATAATCTGATGTGCAACATTCTCTGTTTTACTACTGGATTTGCTGCTCCTCACATCTCAAAATGTTGAAATTCTGCATATGGGTGGTGTATGGCTACTTACATTTTCCTGACTGGATCCTTCATTGATGTTATTCTGCATTTTGTTGAGATAGCTGCAATAATATGCAGGTTGAAGTTCATGCCATTGAACTGAACGGTCAAATGACTAATTGTTGGTAGGTGTTAGGCCCAGTGCTTCCATGCTTGCTGTTATGATCTCCTGGGCAGCCGATTAGTAGACAATAAGTGGATTACACACAGAACCTGGCAACAAAGATGCCCTGGGTCCTACATCTAACCCAAAAGGAAGGTCCATGAACTGGTGAACCGTAACATATATCGCAACCCTTTCATTCTGAACTATAATATTTTAATTCATAAATACTTTATGGACACATGCCAATACTCATACCAATTCACCTTGCTTCATCCAGTTTCTGCAACCGATGCATGTACATTTTTTATTTTCAAAAATGCCTTTTACTGAGTAGTGTTATTGCAGCTTAATATCATCTCATGTGAGACAAATTTGAGAGAATGAAACCTCACCAACATCTTGGGCATGTGCTTTACTGTACCACTGTTCCTACTTCACCCACCGTTTATAGATCCTACTGTGGAGGTAGTCAATGCCATGGAGGATATCAACATAGCAGAAAACCAACCTGCAGAGTTCATCTGCCAGTTCTCAAGGCCAGTCAGGGCCATATGGAAGCAAAACGGGCAGCCCGTGCAACCTGACGGCCACAGGCTTATAGTGGAGCAAGACTGGACTGTAGCGCGGTTGTACATTAGCCGGGTAACCGCACAGGATGTGGGTGTATACTCCTGTGAGGCAGAAGGGACCCGTGTTGAGGCACACCTGAGGGTGCAAGGTGAGCGTACCTGCAACCCGAACTCGTATGAGAATATTATTAATGGTTAATGGATTCATAACCTGTTTAGCCAGTATTCCTTGAAGTTGCCAACTTTGAGCTGCCTTGGGGTAAGAGAGTGCTCCTTTAGCATCTTAGCAATGGTCCAGATATTTGTGCAGTAAGGAATCTGTTTGAAAGAGTTGTGAGGCTGATGAGTATGTAGCACACTATGGTGTGTTGGAAAGCTTCAAAATATATGAATAACTTTTTTTTTTAACATGAGATGTATCTTTCATAGAACGTAAGAAGGCAGTGAGGCAGTGAAATTATTATCCTTTTAATTCAACACACACTGCTGATTGTGTGTTGGAATAAAACACTCTAAAACTTAAAATTAGATTAAAATGTTAACATCTTAAACCTGTCTTACAGCTAAACCCATTGAGATCATTCAAGGTCTGGATAACGTGGAGACCATTGAAGGTGGTGAGGCACTTTTTGAGTGCTCCCTATCCGTCCCTGAATCTAAAGACTGCCGGTGGTTGGTTGATGGAAAACCTGTGAAGGAGTCTGGAAAAGTGGAAATCGTTTGCTTCGAGAATGGTCGACGCCACCTTTTGCTGCTAAAGGACTTGAGAGCTGGAGATAACTGTACAGTAACTTTTCAAGCTGGCACCGCCTCCACCTCTGCCCTTCTCACAGTCAAAGGTTAGTCAGTTTAGGAACCTGCTGAATATTGTTAGAATGCATATATTAAGTTATTTGTAATGGAACATTGGAAAAGGAGATTTGTAGTATTTAAATTATATACATTTTTTGGATGTGATGCTTAACTTGCTGTGCAGTCATTTGTATGTGAACCTGTTTGGTTCCGTACCTTATTTGTATGCTAGTCTTAGCATGAAGAATATCGCCATGTTCTAATTGACACCATTCCGGACAGCACTGACTGCCCTGTACAATGTTTATGCAGTCTGACATGACATGGGAGAAATGTTAAAAGGAAGTGGGGGACTGTATTCATTTCTTTCACTATTTACTATCTCTAACGTAACTCTAAATTTAGGGTGGCAACTGGAAGTGGTGAAACCTTTGGAGGACAAGACCATTGTAGTTGGAGAGCAGGTGGAGTTCACTTGTGTTCTGAATGAGCCTGTACCAGAGAAAGATGTGAATTGGTATGCTAATGGTTCAGAACTTCGGCCAGATGACATTTGGGCGATGAAGAACAATGGATGTGCATGCACCCTAATTCTGAAAAAAGCCCTTGTCCGGTCACCACTAGAGATCACATTTGCTGCTCAGGATGCCATTTCAGTAGCTAAGCTTGTGACTATTGGTAAGTGCCACCAGTCCATATAACAGTCTTTATATCATTTTGCAAACCGCAGCAAAGTTAATTTGATGTTGCACTCATGTAATGTGTTGAACCTTAGGTGTACCGGACCCCCCTGAGGATCCAGAGCTGGTCACTAAGGGACCAACCTCAGTGACTCTGTCTTGGTTCACACCTCTCAGTGATGGCGGAAGCCCAATCCTGGGATATCGCGTAGAGACGCGGCAAGTGGACAGTGCTCTCTGGCAGCCCTGCCATGCCGAACCAGTGTGCAATACTGAGTTTACTGTGGAAAACCTTATTCCTGGCTCTGGATACAGGTTCCGGGTGGCAGCTATAAACCGTGCTGGTATTGGTGACTCTGTCCAGCTTCCTCAAACCGTTACACTTGGTATGAATCATCTTTGTAATTCAGTCCCATTAAAATTAGTGTGAGATGAAAAACA
The DNA here is from genome assembly GCF_019097595.1 of Hemibagrus wyckioides. Lineage (NCBI taxonomy): Eukaryota > Metazoa > Chordata > Actinopteri > Siluriformes > Bagridae > Hemibagrus > Hemibagrus wyckioides. Next base: position 3,457,911 of record NC_080710.1, on the reverse strand, counting down.
AAAACCCAAAACATCAGTCTTTGGGAATTGGTACAAAACACAGGAAAATGTGGACATGCATCTTAAATTGTATTTTGATTTTTAGATGCACCAGTGACCATTGCCAAGAAATTGAGCGTCTCTGAGCTCCAGAAGGGTAAGATTGGCCGTCTGGAATGTGAGCTTTCGTCTGAGAATAAGCACGTCATCTGGCAAAAAGATGATCAGGAGATTGAAATGGGTGCCAAATACCAGGCGGGCACAGAGGGCAAATCCCAAATTTTGCTCGTTAAGGACTTTCAGCCTGCTGACCAGGGGAAGTATACTTGTGTGGTCTCAGCAGAAGTGAAAAGCTTGATAAACCTTGAACTTGAAGGTACCAGCCCAAACTTAATTAATTTTCATGTACCATAAGACTTCATTTGTCTGACCTCAAATGTTTTCTCATTTAAATTAACTTTTCTTTCATTTTTATCATTTGACCAAACATCAGAGATTTGTAACAGTGTTCATTTTTATAGGAAAACTATTTGATTTTAATTAACATTAAATGTTGCTATTTAATTCTTTGCATGTATTTTTAAAATATTCCTATGTTACAGCTGAAGATTTTTTTTTCTCCTTATACATCACACAATGTCACCTCCGATTACAGGAGACACCACAGTGCCTGAGGATGGTGGCCAGCCTGGCTTGCCCCCTGAGGCTGCCTCTGAGGGTGATCTGCATGTTTTGTGGGATGCTCTGGCCAAAAAACGGAGGATGAGCAGGGAACCCACACTGGACTCCATTTCAGAGCTGCCAGAAGAAGATGGTAAAGAGAAGATACAAGATCAGGAGGGTAAAGGTGTGGAGAAGGAGCAAATCAAAGACACGGTGAAGCCCATAGAAATTAAGCCGGAGCTGAATCTCTATACCAGTTCTGAAGACGAGTCCCTTAGCGGAACTTCAAGTCTTGTGGCTTACCTTAAAAAGAGCAGCAAATCTGCTGTAGCAATCAGCGAAACGGAAACGACTGCATCTCAGAAGCTTTATGAACATTTTCAAATGACTGAGAAATCGGTGCAGCAGACAATGGCTGCACCGCCATTCGAAATCCTTAAGGATGAAAAGGATGAGCTGCAGGAAGCAGCCATCAAAATCCAAGCCGCCTTTAAAGGCTACAAAGCTAGAAAGGACATGCGTCCTGCCTTTAAGGAGGTCTTTAAGGACCAGAACAAAGAACCGAATACGACCATTCATCTTGAGTGTATTGCGGACGGTAAGCCAGACAAAGTCCGTTGGCTGAAGGACGGTAAACCGCTGGTAGATGGCAAACACCACCACATCGACATATACAATGATGGGACTTGCTCTCTGATTGTGCCAGCCGCTACAACTAACGATACTGGAATGTACACTTGTGAGGTCACAAATAAGTATGGCGTCGCATCCCACAGTGCAAAAGTCGTCATTGGCTCCGTGCGAGAGTCGTCTGGACGTCGTCCACTAACACTTGGTTATAGCGCGGACAGTGAGCCCGAGAGCTCCGGCAGTGAGATGGACGAGTCTTTGAGACAGGCGAGCAGAAGGCTTCAGAAGCTGCTTCGTACGCGTCTCCAACCAAACGTGGAGGAGGAACCTTTCGTAAGTGCAGACGAGGGTGACCTGCAGCCTCCGGATCCGCATTCATATCGCGAAGATGACAGCTACATCTACATCCGTTTCGACAGCCGCAGCGAAGCTCAGGTTGCATCCCAGCGGTTCCAGGAGATGTTTACGCACCAGGGTGTGCCAGTGGACACCACCATTATCGAAACCGGCACTAAGATAGAACTTCGCATCAAGAAGATGGGATTCAACCAAGATGGTTCCCAAACCCCAACTGAAGAAAAGCCACTTTTCGTCTCCGGTATGGCAGATTTACAGTTTCTTCTTGAACCTGCACCTAGATTTGGTTTATTGTAGCTTTCTAGATATGAACCTGTTCTGTCTGGGCATGACCGAATGCTTTTTGTGTGGCTACCAAAATTCTGGATCTGTCTGCTATTTTGTCTGAATTCTCTTCAGATCAGGTTTCCAAGGTTGGTCCAGGAGTCTTCCTGTCCTGCACGTTTTAGTGTTTGTCTTGCTTCCAATACAGCCTTTTCAGAGGTTGTGTTAGGGAAAACACTCACATTTGCACAACAGAGTTGTTCTTCTGGGCTGGGGAACCTGTGACCTATAGTACATAATTTGCATGTGATTGTTTGCAGAGCAGCTCAATGTTCTGTTGTATGTTCTTTGGGCTCACAGCGGCCCCAGTCTTCCTGACGCAGCTCCAAAACCAAGAAGTCCCAGACGGATACCCGGTCAGCTTTGATTGCGTGATCATCGGCAAACCCCCTCCCAGCGTGCGGTGGTTCAAAGACGGAAAAGTGCTACAAGAAGATGACCATTATATGATCAACGAAGACCAGGAGGGCTGCCATCAATTGATCATTACAACTGTACGGCCACTGGACATGGGCGTGTACCGCTGCGTGGCTGAAAATGACAGTGGCATTGCTTCCAGCAAGGCGGAGCTTAGGGTGGAAAGTGAGTACGCTGATGAAAGAAAGTGACCTCCACCCATGAGCAGAAAATCTAAATGGATTGAATGCCATCTCGGAAATGTCACTTTCTTTTACCAGCGAATACCAGTGTTTATTGCATGTGTTTATGTGGAATGAAGCTTGCATTGTCACCACCTGAATATCTGAGAATTATTAATCAAGGTTGTGTTCAGACAAATCTGATCCTCTTAATCATATTTGTATTTGCTATATGGATAATTAAACATAGCACATATTTTTGTTTTCTGCAGCCAATAACATTACAAAAATAGCTAATGTCGCTGATAGCCTAGATCACACATTCGTATCAACACAAACATGTCGGATGCGATTTTATTCATTTTCCTAGTGTTAGGTTTTAAGTGTTTACTTTCTCTGAGTGTCATATTAAGCAAGTTTTTTTGTCTGTGTATTATTCATTATTATTTAGCCTGTTTATGCATACCTCATATAAATAAGGGGCTGATGGATGAAGTCCACACAGCTGAGTCTGATTCATTACTTAAATGTTGTATGACCATTTTATGTATCAGTTGCTTGGATCTGCACTTGTTTCTACACAACTTTGATGAATAAACCTCAGTGTCCTTTCTCTAAAATAACTTTAATATAATAAAAAAGTTTCTCTATATTAAAAAGTGATCTCTATATTAAGCCCTTTATTACAACTGACATGAGCCTACATAAATATTCATATATTAAATATTCCATGCCTGAGATTTATGTCTGGACTTGCACTGTAATACGAGTGCTGACATTATATCTTTGTTTCTTTTTGTTTTTCTTGAATATTTTTATTAATAAGTCACTTGACTGTTGGTTAACAAACAGAAATATTCACCTTCTCATCTCACATAACGTCCTTAACAATCTCCATTTTCGTGAAGAACTTTAACAATGCATATAATCCATGCGATAGAACATGTTTTATTTTTTTTGCAGTGTCTTGCAGTTCTGACTATGACACAGCAGCTGACGCCACAGAAACGTCTTCGTATATTAGCGCAAAAGATTATGTCTCAAGGTAAAATCCAACCATTAATACGATAATTCTCTTGGTTTCATTATTGTGACTTTGAATAGTCTGATTAATGAAAATGCTGGATTTATAAATGAGAAACTGGATTTTTTTAATGCAGGAAGATTCAAACTGTGTGCTTATAGAATTAAAATTCAGAAATATACTTCTAGTTATACTTATACTAATTATAATTGCTATACCAGTTCTGTACACTTATCTAATGCAGAGTAACCCAGACCTGATTCATTGTATAGTATGTATGTTGGATTTTTGATGCTTTGTGTTGCTGCTTCATTGCACAGTTCTGAGCACAGAGACACAGAGGCGTTTGAGTCAGTTGTGGAGGACGAGCAGCTTCCTCAAGTGGTGGACGAGTTACATGACCTCTATCTGAGTCCTGGAGCGCCTAATGCCAAGATGAGCGTCAGAGTCAAAGGTCAGACGTGTTGAGTTCTTTGTTTCCGCTCCCAGTGTGGTATTAAAACAGGTTAAAAGTTGATGTTCATGGGTTGAACTTTATTTTAGGATTCCCCACTCCAAAAGTTTACTGGTTCAAGGACGGCGTGGCGCTGACACCCACAGACAGGGTATTGCTGTCGACAGAGAGAGACGTGTACAGTCTGGAGATTGTGGAGGTGAAGTATGAAGATAGCGGCGAATATTCAGTCTACATCAGCAACCCAGCTGGAGCAACCTACTCCTCCGCACGCATGGTTGTGCTTGGTATGTGATCCTGTAACAATTTCAGAAGAATGAAACTCCCAATTTGAAATTTGAACACCATCCAGTGTTATGCTGCTTTATTTCATGGGCAAACGGCTATTTTTCTTGTGCATAAATTCCTTATTCCAGGTCCCGGAGATCGCATACCTGAGACTCTGAAGATTAGAGGTGTGTACGGTTATAACCATGTGCCTTGCATCAGTAATGCAAGCAGAAAAGCAAGTTTGATATAAACTGATATAAATCTGGTTTCTTTTCATGTAACCATCTCTGCACAGACTCCAAAGAGCCACTGGTACCGCCACGTTTTCTGGAGAAGTTCTGCAACCGGACTGTGAAACAAGGAGCGAGCATCACCCTGTCTGTCAAAGTGGAAGGTGCCGTGTTCTCTACTGACCCATTCACGACTAGTATGTTCTTGCATCTTGAATAAAAATGGAAGGGTGTTTTTTTTGTTGTTGTTGTTGTTTTGGGCCACCTGTAGGCTCTCCAACTCCCTCCGTGAACTGGCTGAAGGAAGAAGCACTCAAGGACGTTTTGTGGATTAAAGCAGACACGCCCGGATACAAGATCGCCAGCTCCGGCTTCCAGCACAGCCTGATTCTGATGGATGTAGGGAAGGAGCACAGTGGCACCTACACCTGCATCGCCAGCAATCGCGCTGGCCAGTCGGTCAACACCGCCCGCCTGGACGTGGACCAAGGTTTGACCACTTTCCCAGCAGGACAGCAGAGCATCGTTAAACCAGAGTAAGCTACACCAGAGTTAATAGCACTGTTTAATTAAACGTGTACCTGTTTTAACTTTATCCAACCATGAAGTGTCATGACTGTGGCTGTTAAACCATGCTTTCATGCTGTGTTCATTTACAGTATTTGTGGGATCACAATCAGCCCGCCAGATGAAGAAGGCAAAGGTGAGGAGTATTTATTACATAATTACCATCAACACTGGCCAGTTAAAACTCTAAACAATGTGATTCCAACGCCCAAAGACTGCCTTTTAATTTGTTTTTAAGCTAAAACTGACTGATATGCTAGCATATGCTAAATTTTATTATACCACAGCCCTGGTGGATTTTGATAGATTTTCTTTAGCAGCAGCTCTGATCACAGGTATTTATTAATGCCTGTCTAGACTTTGAGAAGCTGTTGATGGAAAAAACTGTGTATAGCTACTGTAATGTGATAACAGGAGCTAGCTTGCTTCATGGACTGTCTATATCATACAGTATAACTTTAAATGGATAAAAAAAAAAAAAAGATTTTAATACAGTTTCAGGCAGACTGCTGTTAAAGAAATAATTGAAGTCACCACGTATTAAAACTCAAGCTACTGTAGTATGTCTGGTAAACAAGCTAAACAACTTTCCGTCTGTAGATGTTAAAACAAATTTTCGTTTTTACACTGCAGCAATGTGTCCTTAACTTTCAGGAGAGCCCAAACTGCCCTACCTGCCCGGAGTCGATACTGCCGAATTCTTACAGAAGCTCACCTGCCAGATCACGGAGATGGTCTCTGCCAAGATCACACAAGGTGAGAGAGAGAGAGACGTTTTGTGTCGACTAGTGTTACGTAGACCATTTAAAAAAAAAATTTGTTCATCCAATACATTATTACATACATGAATAACATTTTTTTTTAATAATCAATACAAAGGACAGTAAATGATTTGAATGCTTCATGCTTTTTGGCAGAAGTGGTTTAAATGAAACAATTGACATATTAATGTTATTAATAGACAGTTATATAATAAGTAATAAACCTAATAACCTAAAAAAAATATTTCTTACGTTATATTTGTGACAAATATTGTTCGAACGAAAATATGTTTTGCTATTTTCTAAGATGACGAACAGAATTATTTCATTATATACTCTATTGAATTATACATTTAAAACATTAGTTATAAAAAGGGACTAGAAACTTTATTCAGTCCAGTCTACATTTATTTAGAATAAAAGCTACGAAACATGAGCTTAATCAGTGAATGCATTTATAAAGAATAGTCTAGTAATTTATTGTTTGAATACAATTGACATCCTTTAAATAGAGACATGCTGAAAGCACATGTGAGTAAAAAAAGTGCAAGGGTTACAGTGTAGAAGCAAGCTTTTCGTGTTTATTTTGCTTATCATCTTTAATAGTTTTTCCATTATTTTCATCCTTTCCTGACTCCCTTATCCCATCATTCCCTCCTCACTCATTCACTCATCCCTCCGCCCCTTCGCTTCCCATTGGCTCCACACACTCACTGAAACTGATTTGTTATTCAGACAGCTTACAGAACCATCAAGTGCTCCAGTGGATGAAAACATGGCCCAAAGTGACCAGTATGTATCCAACGACAAAACAGACAAAACTGCAGCATCTTCATCTCTTCATTTTCACCTGGGTGCAAACACTGTTTCTTTACAATTCATCTGATCCATTTATAATGCTGACGTTTCTCTAGGGATGATTTTAATTAGTAGTTTAAATAATTATCGAGCATACATATATCTTTTGTGAGGCATTTGGATTCATTTACAGTTAAATCTAAATTAGGTTTCACGTATTAATTTCCTCTGTCTGTCTTTATACCTCTCTCTCACTGTATCCTATTATGTGTCTCTGTCCACCTATCTGTTCATCTGTCTTTCTCTGTTACTCTTTCACTTTCTTTCTCTCTCGATTTATGCATTTCTCTCTCTTGCTGTCTCCCTCTGTCATCTCTCTACAAGTCTCTCTCTCTTTCCTTCTTTTTCTTTGTTTCCTGCTCTCGCTCTCTCTCTTCTCCTTTGTGTCCCATTTTTGTTTCGAATGATGAAAGTTTTCAGTTAGCTGTATAACCTGTGATTATTTTATCTGTCTAATATAAAGCTAATGTTAAATATCAGATCTTTTTCTGTGTGTGTGTTTGTGTGTGTGTGTTTTTCTCTCTTTCAGCCTCATTACGTGTGCCTGGAGCTGATAGCGATGATGAGAGTAAGACTCCATCTCCGTCTCCTTACCATGGCCGCTCGCGTCCTGCTTCGCTGATCGCCGACTCTTCCTCGGAATCCGACGAGGGTGACGCCCGAGGAGAGGTAACGCTCACCCGTTCCAATATTTACATACTTTTAATGACTTGTGTTAACGCTGAAACGTCTGCAAAACGAGTTATTTACCGCTAAGTGTAAATATATATTCTATATCCTATTTCTGTGTTCATCTTTACCAGAATATGTCTATCGTGTCTCTGTGCAGATGTTCGACATCTATGTAGCGATAGCGGATTATAACCCCATGGGGCAGAGTAAAGAGAGCATTGCTCTAAAGGAAGGGCAGTACGTTGAGGTCCTGGACTCGGCTCATCCGCTCAAATGGCTTGTGCGAACTAAACCCACCAAAACCACGCCCTCGCGTCAAGGCTGGGTCTCTCCTGCATACCTGGACAAGAAGCTGAAAGTGAGTGTCGCACGTCCAGGCTTAATGACTTACTACGCTTGAAAGCTTTCCCAAAAGCCTGTTTAGTTTCCATTGGCTGTTTGTTTGCTGTGAGGGAAAACATTAAATAAATGCTAGGAATGCCTTGCTCTGTAGATTTCTGCAGATACAGGAGAAGTCCCAGAGACCACAGGAGAGGAGGTCACTGAGGGAGAGTACAAAAGGAAGCTCTGGTGAGTCCTCGCTCACATGTTCACTTCATGTGACAGAAGCAAAGTTGTGCAAACTGTAAGATATCTTATGATGTAGGTGCACAAACTGTGCATTGCTTTACGGTTGAAGCACATGTCGTATGTTTATAATAGCTTACAGGGAAGTTGTAGAAACCTTGCAACGTAGGTGTGCATGCTGAATATCTCACACCATAGTTCTTCAAAAATTGTAAAATACTATACAGGTATGTCACACCTGCCGCCCGATATCTTAGCTTAAAGTTGTGCAATTCTTAAATAGTTGCACGCACTTACTATGCAGGTGCTCCAGTTGTTAGCTGTAGATAGGTTACTGTTGGTTAACTTTTTTCTTTTTTTTTTTTGGTCTGTAAAAAGCCAACTCCTCCAGGAGCTCATTTCCAGTGAGAAGGAGTTTGTGAAGGAGATGGACTTTGTTACATCGCACCACCTGAAGCATATTGACGAGGAGAGCACCCCGCCCGAAATCCGCACTCACAAGGACGCCATCTTCCGCAACATTAATGACATCAGTTCATTCCACAGCAGGTACGTAATAAAATCTGTCGCGGTGTGGTGATCTGGAGGCCTGCAAGGCACACTTGATTTCAGTTCAGAATTGCATCGCACAAGGTTCCTCTGGTTTCTCATCAACTGAATGACGTACCAGTTTCCCACGTAGAAACACTTTCACAAACTCGTTCACTGTTAAGTTCATTTGCACCCCTCTCTGAAATAAAGGTACTGAACTGTAGTACCATGGTGAGCATTAAGGGTACAACATTTGTACCTGGAATATGGGTCACCAAGTAACTAAAATATACATCTTTGCTATTACCACCTCAGAAACAAGGAAACAAGGCAGTTCTACTTTAATTTCTGAAAGTGAAATATATAACAAGATGGCATATTTACATACCATGTGAGCCTTTTTTTGACGGAGGTCAGTTATCTCAATTATGGATGTGATGACTGGCTAAAAACTGTTCATATGCAGACTTGCCAAGAAATTTGTCCGAGTCATCGTGAGAGGTTCATAACGTATCCTGAGATATGCTGAGATAAAGCAAGTCTCATTTCACTCCTGGAATAAAAACTTACCTCAGTGGTTTGGAGGGGTTTGCCGTCAGGAATGTTGGACACGTGGTTTGCTGTAATTCCATCCTGGTGGTCTGCAAATGAACTTGGGTCTATACTCTTTTTATTTTGGCACCTAAGTTGTTTTGAGATAAATAATTGTGTAGTCTAGCTGAAAGTATATCTATTTGTAATTTATTATTAGCTAGAAAGTATAGTATTTATTTCTGGCCATTTGTTCCTTCATTCATTCATTCATTCATTTATTCGTTTATTTACTTTCGTAGCTCTTTTCTTCCTGGGCTGGAAGACTGTGACACAGATGACGACATCGCCATGCGCTTCCTGAAAAACACAGAAGGATTTGAGAACTATCTGCAGTACTTGGTAGGTCAGGCTAAGGCCCAGGCTACCATTAGTGAGAAAGATGTCCACCACTATTTCAAGGTAAGACCCTAAACACGACTCTCAAATACACATACAATACAATTACTGACCTTTTTTTTAAACAGTTGTTCTCTGGGACGGTCAGTTCCTGAATTATTGGCACTCTTAATGAAAAGGGGTGAAAAAAAACCCATGAGCGATGTTTTAAAATTTGGAAACCCATAAGGGGGGCAGTAGCCGCACTAATGTTCTTTCTCATTCTAAAGTCTTATTTTGACACAAAGTCATTATGTATTATTTTTTAATGTAACATGTTTTTTCAACTTATCGTATTGTTTTTAAGATGTTTAAGATGTTTTTAAGTGTTACTCTACTGAAGCTTAATGTTCACTTAAATCTTCACAGCTAGGCTAGTGTGTTTTCACTCATTTTAGCCATAAATAATCAGCCTGTTATATGGAAACATAGACCATAGACAGGCATATATCATAGAACATAGATCAGGCATAACATCATGTCGCCCTGTTTGTAAACTAGAAATACACAGATTCAGAGCTGGCAAATGTGGATCCTGCAGAAGGTCCGGTTCTGAGTGTGAACAGTTATCTTCAGAGACCACTGGACAGAATTCTGAAATACAAGGACCTCTTAAAGGTAACACACCCCCTTCCTTTTTTTTCTTTTAATTATGTGCTGTAAAAATGCTAACATGTTTGTTGTTAAGAATCTTAAAGCTTTTGTTTAAAGGTTTTGCCATAATTTGACAAAATTAAAATGCACATACTGCCGTGGATTTGAATGTGATCCGGTTTGTAGGAGATGATTAAGAATAAGGCGAGGAACGGACAGAACTGCTGCCTTCTAGAAGAGGCCTACGCCATGGTTTCTTCTCTTCCCACGCGCTCGGAAAACACGCATCACGTCTCCCTCATCGAGAACTACCCCGCCAACCTGGAAGCGTTAGGAGAGCCCATCAGACAGGTACAAAGTTATAGACTGAAAACATGCTATTAAGTAAATGCTATTAAGTAAAGTTTCATTTTAAGTGCATTATTTAAATGTACACAATATCCTCGTGTTATTAGCCCGGAGCATAGTCGTACACATTTTCTGCTAACAGATCCCTAATAATCAAGGGTAAAGACAAACAGGGCTCAGAATTATGAATAAATAGCATAATGAGGCTTTGCAACAAAATACAGAGACATCTTGGTATAAACTGATAGATAAGGGCTAAACACAGAACGATTTCATGTATTAGGATAAAAAACCACCAGGACTTAGACCCAAAACAAAGGTACATGGCAAAACAAACAAAACTACATGTAGGACATTTGTAAGCACAAACACTTCAAGGAACCTCTCAAGATGGGGGATGATGGTATGCTTGAGATGGGTTAAGTGGTTACTAGGCTTAAGGGTATTGTTACATCATTAGGATAATAAAGGCAATAAACATGATTGTCTTGTCAACGTTAATAACTTAATAATTAGTAACAATATCATCATAAAGTACTTGTACTTTAAAATTACATTTGTATGTACTTTTGAGAAACAAATACTTCACATTTCTGCACAAATTGTTAGTACATGAGCATGCATGAAGCTGTGTATAGGGCTAGGGCTATTGTTACGACTGCAATTGTCAAAATGTCCAAAAGACCAGGACTAGCCAAAGTCGAGTCCAAAAGATGGTAAAGACTAATCCCACTGTGTTGTACATACACCAGGACAAGAATCTGATGCTGTTACAAGCCAGAAAAAAGCCCTCACCAAGAAGTCACGACGGCAAAAAAAAAAACAAATATTCTATTAGCATAGAAAAATAGAGATGCAAAGTCAGCTCTAATGGACAGAAGCTAAAGGACAGAACCTGATTGTTGGCTAAACAACTACTGAAAGATTATTGATTGGGTGATTTTCATTGGACATCTGTCTGTCTGTGCAGTATTTGAGGGTATATTTTGTGTGTGTGTGTGTGTCAGGGACCCTTCATAGTGTGGGAGGGCGCTCCAGGAGTCCGAACCTCTTCAAGAGGCCATCACCGTCATGTCTTCCTCTTCAAAAACTACATAATCATCTGCAAACAGAAACGAGACACGAACTCGGACATCCAAACCTACACATTCAAGAACATGATGAAGGTAAACACAGTTGTAAAGGCTTTAAAAAAAGCCTTTAACATCAATAAATAAACATCATTTGTCTGGGTAATTATCCAATTAAATTTGACTATCTATTTTTTCGTAGAGAATACCATGTACTTTTTATCCACTTATAATTATGTTTACCGCTCGTTAGGAACAGGAGATAACTTGTTTTTAATTGGTGTCTTTTGTTCTTTACTTATGTTTCATGTACTGATTTGATATCAGCTCACCAACATTGACGTGAACGAGGTTGTGGAAGGAGATGAGAGGGCGTTCGAGATCTGGCACGAACGTGAGGAGTCGGTGAGGAAGTACACGCTGCAAGCTCGCACCGTCATTCTGAAGAACTCCTGGCTCCGTGAACTCCGTAACCTCCAGCAGCGCTACAGCATGCCAGCATGGAGTGAGTAGCTCGTGTGTCACACCAGACAACATAAAATAATCATCTTCAGAAAGATTTTGACAGTAGTACAGCTGTAAATCACAGGTACATATTAAACCCTTGTTCTAATTCATTAGCGTGTCTATAGTAACAATTTACAACTTGCACTACAGAAACGGACTATGAACATGTGTAATTTTTGATTTTATAACATTTTTTGTGAGATTTATGGAAGGAGTCTCCAATGTTGAAAGCTGTAACTTTCTGGCATCTCAGGATAGGCATGTTACTGAGAAACTGCAAAGGGTAAAGGTGACGAGCTGCTTGGAGCCTTCAGGAAGTTTTATTGTATTGTTATATTAGATAGTGTAGATCATATAGTGTAAATGATGCATTTGTCAGTTCTTGAAACAGAGAAAGGAGGCGTGGCTTCTGTAGTTCTCAGTCCTTGTATTCGAGAAAGGAGGCGTGGCTTTTGTAGCTGTCATTTCTAGTAACAGAGAAAGGAGGTGTGGCTTCCATAGCAGAGAAAAAAGGGAATCTTCTGTAGCTGTCAGTACTTGTATTCGAGAAAGGAGGCGTGGCTTCTGTAGCTGTCAGTTCTAGTTACAGAGAAAGGAGGCGTGGCTTCTGTAGCTGTCAGTTCTAGTTACAGAGAAAGGAGGTGTGGTTTCTGTAGCTGTCAGTTCTTGTAACAGTGAAAGGAGGTGTGGCTTCTGTAGCTGTCAGTTCTAGTTACAGAGAAAGGAGGTGTGGTTTCTGTAGCTGTCAGTTCTTGTAACAGTGAAAGGAGGTGTGGCTTCTGTAGCAGTCAGTTCTTAAAACAGAGAAAGGAGGTGTGGCTTCTGTAGCTGTCAGCTCTTGTAACAGTGAAAGGAGGTGTGGCTTCTGTAGCTGTCAGTTCTTAAAACACAGAAAGGAGGTGTGGCTTCTGTAGCTGTCAGCTCTTGTAACAGAGAAAGGAGGTGTGGCTTCTGTAGCTGTCAGTCCTAGTTATGGAGAAAGGAGGTGTGGCTTCTGTAGCTGTCAGTCCTAGTTATGGAGAAAGGAGGTGTGGCTTCTGTAGCTGTCAGTTCTAGATACAGAGAAAGGAGGTGTGGCTTCTGTAGCAGTCAGTTCTTAAAACAGAGAAAGGAGGTGTGGCTTCTGTAGCAGTCAGTTCTTAAAACAGAGAAAGGAGGTGTGACTTCTGTAGCTGTCAGTTCTTAAAACAGAGAAAGGAGGCGTGGCTTCTGTAGCTGTCAGTTCTTGTAACAGTGAAAGGAGGTGTGGCTTCTGTAGCAGTCAGTTCTTAAAACAGAGAAAGGAGGTGTGGCTTCTGTAGCTGTCAGCTCCTGTAACAGAGAAAGGAGGTGTGGCTTCTGTAACTGTCAGTCCTAGTTACAGAGAAAGGAGGTGTGACTTCTGTAGCAGTCAGTTCTTAAAACAGAGAAAGGAGGTGTGGCTTCTGTAGCTGTCAGTTCTAGTTACAGAGAAAGGAGGTGTGGCTTCTGTAGCTGTCAGTTCTTGTAACAGTGAAAGGAGGTGTGGCTTCTGTAGCAGTCAGTTCTTAAAACAGAGAAAGGAGGTGTGGTTTCTGTAGCTGTCAGCTCTTGTAACAGAGAAAGGAGGTGTGGCTTCTGTAGCTGTCAGCTCTTGTAACAGAGAAAGGAGGTGTGGCTTCTGTAGCTGTCAGTCCTAGTTATGGAGAAAGGAGGTGTGGCTTCTGTAGCTGTCAGTTCTAGATACAGAGAAAGGAGGTATGACTTCTGTAGCAGTCAGTTCTTAAAACAGAGAAAGGAGGTGTGGCTTCTGTAGCTGTCAGTTCTTGTAACAGTGAAAGGAGGTGTGGCTTCTGTAGCAGTCAGTTCTTAAAACAGAGAAAGGAGGTGTGGCTTCTGTAGCTGTCAGCTCCTGTAACAGAGAAAGGAGGTGTGGCTTCTGTAACTGTCAGTCCTAGTTTCAGAGAAAGGAGGTGTGACTTCTGTAGCAGTCAGTTCTTAAAACAGAGAAAGGAGGTGTGGCTTCTGTAGCTGTCAGTTCTAGTTACAGAGAAAGGAGGTGTGGCTTCTGTAGCTGTCAGTTCTTGTAACAGTGAAAGGAGGTGTGGCTTCTGTAGCAGTCAGTTCTTAAAACAGAGAAAGGAGGTGTGGCTTCTGTAGCTGTCAGCTCTTGTAACAGAGAAAGGAGGTGTGGCTTCTGTAGCTGTCAGTCCTAGTTATGGAGAAAGGAGGTGTGGCTTCTGTAGCTGTCAGTTCTAGATACAGAGAAAGGAGGTATGACTTCTGTAGCAGTCAGTTCTTAAAACAGAGAAAGGAGGTGTGACTTCTGTAGCTGTCAGTTCTTGTAACAGTGAAAGGAGGTGTGGCTTCTGTAGCAGTCAGTTCTTAAAACAGAGAAAGGAGGTGTGGCTTCTGTAGCAGTCAGTTCTTAAAACAGAGAAAGGAGGCGTGGCTTCTGTAGCAGTCAGTTCTTAAAACAGAGAAAGGAGGTGTGGCTTCTGTAGCTGTCAGCTCCTGTAACAGAGAAAGGAGGTGTGGCTTCTGTAGCTATCAGTCCTAGTTACAGAGAAAGGAGGTGTGGCTTCTGTAGCAGTCAGTTCTAGATACAGAGAAAGGAGGTGTGGCTTCTGTAGCTGTCAGTCCTAGTTACAGAGAAAGGAGGTGTGGCTTCTGTAGCTGTCAGTTCTAGATACAGAGAAAGGAGGTGTGGCTTCTGTAGCTGTCAGTTCTTAAAACAGAGAAAGGAGGTGTGGCTTCTGTAGCTGTCAGCTCCTGTAACAGAGAAAGGAGGTGTGGCTTCTGTAGCTGTCAGTTCTAGATACAGAGAAAGGAGGTGTGCCTTCTGTAGCTGTCAGTTCTTGTAACAGAGAAAGGAGGTGTGGCTTCTGTAGCTGTCAGTTCTAGTTACAGAGAAAGGAGGTGTGGCTTCTGTAGCTGTCAGTTCTAGTTACAGAGAAAGGAGGTGTGGCTTCTGTAGCAGTCAGTTCTTCAAACAGAGAAAGGAGGTGTGGCTTCTGTAGCTGTCAGCTCTTGTAACAGAGAAAGGAGGTGTGGCTTCTATAGCAGTCATTTCTTGTAACAGAGAAAGGAGGAGTGGCTTCTGTAGCTGTCAGGTAGGAGGTGTGGCCTCTGAATTAGGCGTGACCATATGAAAAGAAGAAAGTGCGATTTTTTTTCTTATTCTTATTAGGTAGAAATGTGAATTTTGGAGGTTTTGATATCTGATAAAGTAATGTGTGTAAACAGGTCCACCAGACTTTGAGGCAGTGCTGACTGACTGCACAGCAGAATTGGGACAGACGGTCAAACTGGCTTGTAAAGTCACAGGATCTCCGAAACCCGTTGTGGCCTGGTTTAAAGGTGAGCATGTTATTGGGCTGTTCTGGAATTCTGCTTGCCGTTGTTATTCTTTTTACAGACTTTTTCACATCGCGAACTTTACTCAGGAGTGAGTATTGAAAGATTAACGTTCATAAATCCTGATCGGTAATTTAGCGAGATTAGAATTAACTACATGTAGCTCACTTCTTACTCGTGTATATGATTGTGCAGACGGCCGTGCCGTAGAGGTTGATCCCCACCACATCATTATCGAGGACCCTGACGGTTCCTGCACCCTCATCCTGGATAACTTGACCGCTGATGACTCTGGCCAGTACATGTGCTTTGCCACCAGCGCTGCAGGAAATGCCAGCACCCTGGGCAAGATTACAGTACAGGGTAAGTCCCAGGTTCTGTTATTTATCCTAAAATCGAGATGAAAAAAAGAGATGTTTAGTTTTTTGGGTTTTTTTTGGCTTTTGCAGTACCACCACGCTTTGTCCACAAGTTAAGGAACGTTGCCTTGATGGTGGGAGAAGATGCCCAGTTTACTTGCACAATACTAAGTGCCCCGCGTCCAAAAATAAGGTTCTTATTTACCTTGCTTCAGTTCTGCCATCGCTGCCAAAAAATTGTGCTTCATAATATTTTAATTAATCTTTCTGTTCCCTGCTTAGGTGGTTTAAGGACGGCAAGCTGCTAACAGACCAGGAAAAATATCAGACATACAGTGAGCCACGTAGTGGGGTGGTGGTTTTTGTTATTAAGAACCCTGGAGAGAAAGATCTTGGGCGTTATGAATGTGAGGTACAGTATTGCAGAAGAATAAACTGAAATTTCATTAAATGTGAAAAATTGCTATTTAAATATATGCAAAACGCATGAACAGGTAGTAGAGCATGAACTTTAATATAAACCTGTAACTAACTATCAGAACTGCTAACCAGTCAGAATCCAGAAATCACTTGCTGTCAATTTAATTTATTTGTATAACACTTTTAATAATGAACATTGTCTCAAAGCAGCTTTACAGAAGTATAGAAAGAGAAGGAATGAAATTATAAAGTTTAAAGTTGTCATTTTATCCCTAAATCTGGATCTTTTCATCTGGATTTTTTTTTTTGTTTTTGGGCGCAGTTGTCTAACCGGCTGGGTAACGCAAAGTGTGCAGCAGAGCTGGTTCTTCCTACCATAGCGATGGCAGGAGGAGAGCAGGCCATCTCCATTGAAGGTACAGATGATTTTAGAGATTAATAAATAAATGTTCCGTAGTTAAGATGGGTCAGGATCAATTTCTCAGGTACATTGACTAGCGAAGGCTCTCATGGAAGTACTTTGTGGAGTGGATCTTTATTGTTACCTATATTGTATATCATTTTTTTTTCCTTTCAGTTACAGAGCAAGAGACTAAACTACCAAAGAAAACTATCATCATGTAAGTCTTTAAAATTATTTATTCATTTTTAAGCATGCAAGGGACAAAGTATAGTGAAATATTGTGAAATTTTTCATGAAGAACATACTGCTTTCACGTAAGGGGAAATGCTGTGTAAATAATATTTATTTGTTTGTCTATAACACAACACATATAACACACACAACAATATTTTCAAGTGACATCAAATGACAACATCAATTGGACAGCCCAGTATTTGAAACCCTGAGTTGTTTTTTTGGGGTTTTTTTATGGTTTGGTATTAAATCCAAATCTTGGGGTTTCCTCTTAGTTCTTAATGTGTAGAATCAGTGGGCAACAGGCAGTGGGATGGTGACTTGGGACACAACATATATTTAAATTTGTATACAGTAATCCCCCGTTTATCGCAGGGGTTACGTTCCAAACCCACCCACAATAAATGAAAATCTGTGATACACGGACTCCACCAAATGCTTTTTCTTATTGTTTAAGCCATAAATGACCCTCCCACACTCTTTAAACACACACACAAAACATTAGCAAGATCATAGTGAGATGAATTTGGGGTAAAGCCGTAGAAATATCACATTTATAGTGAGTACTGTGTGTATGTATGTTCCTTGCCAGAAGCCTTAGAAGGTGCAGAGCGTTTGGGGCGACATAATAGGACTTGCAGAAAAACCGTAAAAATACAGTGTACACAGAACCAAACGAAAGTTACACGCGAAGAATTGGGATGTTGGAGAATTCTGCTTCCTTTTCCCTAACTGCACGCATAACCAGCAGCCAATCACAACCATGATTAAATGAATGGGGCATTCCGATTGGCCGGAAAATTTCATTTTCAATTAATGTTTATATTTCATAATTATTAATTATAATTTTATTAATAAATTACCTTATTTTAACATAAAAACAATTCACTATGAGGTTTGCGGATACCGCGATATACCGGGAAAATACGCAAAAAAATTTATGTTCCAAATAAAAATCTGCAATATATCGGGACCGTGATATAGTAGGGGATTACTGTATTTGTGTATGATAATAGAAAACTGAAGACAAAATTAATTTTTAGTAATGTAACATAAAATGACTTATATTGTAGCCGAGGAATTTAATAAGCAATAAAGTTTTTGGAGTTGTTGGAGCACAGATTTTCTTGGTTTGACTATTTGATTTTTTAAAATTTACTATTTTAAAATCAGAACATTTGGAAAATCTCTTCCTCTGTATGATGTCTAATATTAAAATCAAAGAAAAGATGCTAGTATTGATATGTATTGATATGTTCACTATTGACTTCACCAGTCGAGACATTGAATAATAATTCTGTATTGTCCTTTTGCAGAGAGGAGACGATCACCACTGTCGTGAAGAACACTCGAATGAAGCGGCACGCGTCTCCCCGCACGTCCTCTTTGGGAGTTTACCGCTCCGAAGCCTCCACCCCTGAACCCCCACGTCAGAGAAGGACGCTGCCTAGAAAAACCGTCCCCACTCTGTACGTCACAGAACCAGAGGGCACTGCGGCCAAGAACCCCAAATGGGTCGAGGTGGAGGAAATAATCGAGTATAAAGTGAACAAATCACCAAAGCTGCCAAGGAGAAGAGGCACTTCCCCCAGCAAGAGACAACCACCTGAGAATCCTAACGTTAACAACTCCAACAACAAGTTAGCAGAGGCGGTGCAAATGTCCGGAGCTGGTGTGGATTCTTGGGAAGCTGAGGCAACAAACGAGTCGGGAATGTTGGATTCTCCAGAAGTTGAGGTGGTGGATTTTGATGAGCCGTGCGTCTTGACTGAAATGGACTCTGACACAGAAGATATTCAGGCATGTAGTAAAGAAATCTTAGACGAGGGGAATAAAGTGTTCTCTCTGGAAGACCTGGAGGATTACGTTCCTAAAGAGGGTGAGACATTTGGTTGCGGAGATTCAGACGTACCTGAAGAGAAACCATGTGAAATTTCTGTTCTGCAACGAGAAATTAACGAACCCACCGTCGGCCAACCTGTCCTGCTAAACCTGGGCCACCCAATAGCGAGCCCGAAAGTCCGTCCTGGGTTCTTCAGTCGCTTCAAGGAGCACTTCTCTAATGTATTTTCCGACCCCTCTCCAGCTGGACCAAGCAGAGAGAAGGTTGTCCCGATCCGTGTCAGCGGGGTGTCCTACAGCCAGTCTACCGCCATTCCTGGATTGTCGAGAAGTCACGGAAAGGTGGAAGTAACTCAAAGGTACTGCTCCGAGGTTCAGCGGGGGACGGCTGGCGGTCAGCAGAGCTTCAAAGCCCAAATCTCTGCATCAGTTGGACACCCGGTCACCGTTCAGATTCCCAAGATGAACCAGTCTGGAAAACCGTAATCAAGAAGAAACCAATAGACAGAGACTCGAAAATATCGCTACCTAATGTGCCTGTCTTGTCTTAAAGCCTTGTCATCTTTTCCTTGACTAGTTACTTACTTCTAGCTCTGGCTTTTGTGATGAAATTAATTTCAAGTACAAAGGAAAGAGCATCGCCAGTCTCCATACTTCATCACTGGTTTGAGTCGAGCAGGAACGTATGCGAGAAAGGTGACCTCGGTTAACACCTGATATTATGAATTAGCAAAAGTTTCTCGCTCACTGTGTATTTTGAACAAGCCACAATGTTTGCAATCTACAGTTTGATGAGTGTACACACTTTGTGCACACTTCTGTCAGCTTCCTGCTACCTACCTTTTCTAGCACTAGCACTGTCAATGTTTTACTCGATCGAAATGAACCGTCTTTCCCTATCAAAGGATTTCCCTGACATGGTTTGTTCTAATTTCCTAAACACATCACAAAACATTGACATCGACATGACATTGTTCATGTTATCAGATGTTTGCGAAGAAGTCTGAAACGACAAAGCATTAGAAGTGTTAGCTCGGCTGGTGTCTCTGTTCTGCTCATGTACCTTCATGTTGCATAGTTTCGGACTTTCAGCATCCAGTCATCTTTTACTTGTTTGCTAACATCTGATAACCTTAGCGAAAATGTAAAATCTGTTCACGCTGTTTTTTGTGATTTGTTTAGGAAATTTCAACAAAACATATAATATTTAGAAGGGAAACGTAGTCCGTTTTCATTTATTAGCCTGGCGTCTCGGCCAACATTTTAGCTATTTTTTCTAGCTAATAATTTCAGTTAATTGATTCTCTCTTTTTCATCACCGTGGAAGTGTTCAGCATTTTTTTCCTTTTGCTTTTATTTTATTTTCATTTTCTCTTTGAGGTTTTTTTTTTTGGTTGGTTGAAGCTGAACTGATGAGTAGAGTTTCAGGTTTGAGCAGTAAAAAAAATGGGATCATTCCATATTTTCCTGAAGGTCCTTGCTTGAAATGCCCTCGCTTAGGGCAACTAGGGGCAAAAACTAAGTCAGATACACTGAGAATGGGTTGAGTCTTGGATGGTCAATCATGGTAACTTGATTTAACGTGTTCTGGTGTATCGTAACAAAATGCCATGATGAATAAGCGTCATGAATAAGCGTAAAATGGTACCTGACTAGATCCAGCTGCTGCACTTGCTACACACAACCTTATCAGTGTTGTGGCATGTTACTGTGTACCTTTAAACTTACACCAAGGTGTAATTGATAAGCTGGTGATTATACTCTATATTATGTATAATAATTGAAGCTCTGATGAACGTGTGATTTTTAGGGATTTTAGGAATACACAGACAAGTTCAGTAACACTGCATGTTTTGAAAGCGTGTCCAAACGCATTTCCATACCGTATTTATGATTCTCTTTTTGTGCAGCAATGAGAAATCCGAGTATCTATCCTTTATCTATCTCGCATAATAGTCACTGCAGAAATTTGCTTCAGCTTGAACTAGGATAGGTTTGAGGTTGCAAAATCTCTTGGCATGGGTTTTATTTATTAATGGAGAAATCCTATAGAAGGAACTTTCCTCTGATCTCTGTACTACGTTTTACTGAACTGGTGTTTGATCTGTTTTCTGAAATACAGAGAAATTGTGTTTTAACCAAATCCATGTGGGGGGGTGTTTGTGTGTGTGTGTGTGTCAGGGAAAAGTAAAGAAATCTAACTTAATCGACTGTAAATGAGAAATAATAAAAAAGTGTGTCCTGCTGAGTGTTCGTAAAATTGTATTTTTCTCTTCACGTTGCTTTCAAGACACTTGTGTTTTCTTGTTCTGTAAGAGTGTGAGTTTTACAGCCATAACGTGTGAAATTTGGCCCTCTCTGGTAGGAACTGGTCATTGCAGAACAACATTTTGCGACATTTAGCGTTCCAAACTACATAATCCACACTAAGTAGTGTGCCTAAAAAGGCTTTTTTTTTTGTCAGTAACTTTCTTGGTACTAATTGATCACAAGTCTGGTGTCATTCATGAGCATGCTTTACAAATCATTATACACAGTATTTTGTTTGCTTGTGGGGTTAGTGATATATTTTTAATTCACTTAGCCTCGTTTCTCACTGTGTGACATCCCTGTGTTGACTGAAGCTTTTAAGCCAAACTGAAGAGTATGAATTTTTAACAATGCAGTATATTACGGGATCATTCCATAATCCGTTTTCTCGAAGATCCCGAAATGTTCTAAATAGGGGCAAAAATTTGAGTAAGATGTACATTGAGTCTTGGAATGTGTTAATTGTGTATATTTTATCTAACATCTCCTGGTATTTCATATCAGAACGAATACACATCCTTGGTATTACCATTAATGTTGTTAATAACGAGATCGTAGCGCACATGACATCAGTGTTGCAGTGAAATGGTGTTGGCACATCACTGTATACCTGTAAAGTTCACCTGTATAACGGGTGCAATTAATAAACCCATGATTATACTCCATATGCTCTATTTAAAGATTCATTTTGACTGATTCATGCTTTAAATCATGCAAACAAGTTTGTGTTTGATACTGCATGTAGCATATCCAAATGCATTTCTGTAATCTTTTTTTTTTTGTGGAAATTCTCTTGTTTGCTGCATGGAGAAATCCGAGTATCTATTCTCTCTCTCTATCTTGGATAATAATTCCTTAAGAGATTTGATTCAGGTATGATTGTGCTTGCAAAATCTCTTGGCATGAGTTTTATGTCGGTACTACATTTTACTGAACTGGTATTTGATGTGTGTTCTAAATTGCAGCTCCAAAGGAATTGTGTTTTAACTAATTACATGTTTTTTGTGACAAGTAAAGGCACCTTGCTTAAATTAATCGAGATGAAAAATTTCAACTTTGAAGGTTTGAATCCTGCTCATTTACAAGTACTAAACTGAAAGTACTAAACTCTCAAAATTGCTTTTGTCTTGTCTTGTACTGTTAGACTTTGACATTTTATGGTATTTTGAGAAAGGAATGTTAGTCTGGATAAATGTTCATTTGACTTGTAGTGCTGTGAAGACCCTTTCTAAGCTGTATCATCCACACCAGGTAGTATGTCTCTAACAACAACAAAATGTCTGAGTACTAGTAAATGGGATGTTGATTTTGTTTTTTTTGTTTGTTTTTTTTCCTTTTTCCCTTTGTGTAGTTGGTAGGGTTGAGTGTTACTTTCTACCGTTGGTTCTTTACTTTCAAGGCATTTATCTCATGTCCTGAGTCAGTGAGAAAGCTACACCACTGTCTATATCCTTTTCCAGGTTCTCTAAGCCTGGGGAAAGAATTTAATCAATCTCAAACATTCATTTGTAAAGTTAATTTAAAACACACACACACACACACTCTCTCTCTCTCTCTCTCTCTCTCTCTCTCCCATCCTCTGAAAAGTGCTATTTTAAGAGCAGGTAACTTCAAAATCTCGCACTAGTAAGTGTTTCAGGAAGCAGAATGGTAGGTAAGCAGCTGGTGGTCCTGACCAAGCATCCACCAGCATCCTCTTCCCCATACACCTGGCTTGAATACACATCCCTGGAAGAGTCACCCTTCGTACACACATCACATGCATCATATTTATACATATCATACAGTGTATATAGCTCATAGATGGATTCTTGTTCCTAAGGCGTGCATCATGAAGACCCTGGAGCTGCACTCCCTTACACAGTATTATTACTTTTCAAATTTTGCATTATTACATATGTAAACTCATGCACTGTCTGGACATGAGTCCTACAGCCTTACCTTTAAATAATCACAGTTTCTTGTAGTGTTTGTTCATTCTGTGAAATGGTTACCAGATCAGTTGAGTAATAAAACAAAGTGGTGTCATTAAAAAAAATCATGTTGAATATGAACCCACAAAGCAACAATTTGGGACAGAAAGGCTGTTTAGTGAGTGTTCTCAAAGTTGTATGCTTTTACTCTCCATAATAAAAGAGTAAAAAGATTTATGGTATGAGGTTTTTTCTCCCCCCCACTTTGTGTGTTTTATGGGAACCGCCCATTTTGAATAAATTGTCTAATTTGTGGGTGGGGCTTTAATAAACCTTCCAAAATACATGACGCATGAGATCAAATAAAATAGTTTAATAATTTAATTTAATAATAATAATAGTTATTTAAGTTATATATTTTTCCCCTCCCCTTTCTCCGTTTCTCTTCTTTTGTAAAGCTGCTTTGAGACAATGTTCATTGTAAAAGGCGCTATACAAAATGAATTGAATTGAATTGAATTGAATTGAACTGAATAGAATTGAATACTCCTAACCAGTACCAGTTCCTTTAGGCACATCTCACAGTCATTAAAGTAATTACCCTGATCTAATGAAGGCATGGCCATGGTTATCACATGCATGTCGCCTCAGTTACTTAGAACTAGATCGAATAGCTAAACCGCTCATTTTTGTGTCTGAACTTGAGGCAGATCAGATGTAGGGATGAAAAAAGAATCGAAATTGCATGAAGGCAGTCCATTTAAAGGCTTATTATTAACCGGTGCATGGCTTCTAGCCATGCAGCTGCAAATTCTGTCCGTGGGTCAGGTGGCCAATTTAAAACAGACTTTAAAAATAGTAATATAATATAATAATAATATAATATAATAATTAAAAAAAAGGGTCAGTGTGAAGGATACTTTTAATAGTACTTCTACAGCATTCGCTCCAGCGTTAAAGCTTTGTAAGCTTCAGAGAGAGAAATGTTATTTTTAAGCAGTCTTTTGCATGGTACTATCTTGATTATAGTGTATATATATTTTGTTTTTGTATACCTTTTTGTCACAGCTACACACAACTCATATCATACAGCTCACATGTAGACGTGTCATTGTATATGATGTATGAAAAGATGAGTTGAATGTTATCATGACTAACAGTCATATTCACACCCTTTCTTTGTATACAATTCATCAGTCCTCACATATTCACACACATATATACAGTTTATTGTATATACACACTCTGGATATAGACACATTTGAAACCCAGATTTGAACCAGGGATCTTGTAGTTAAGATACATGAGGTCTACCCACCTACACTTTGGACCTCACATTTAAGGAAGTTGAGAGGCACCCAAGTGTCACGACTTTAAAAATAGTAGTATAATAATAAAATAATATAATATAAGTGTCAAGTGTCACGTCAGACCATTCGAAACCGTTTACATCAGCGTGGTCTGCGTGCTAGACGACCTGCAAGGGTATCTGACCACACCACCAGAGCATTTACGCTGGACGAGGGACCAGTGGGCCTCAGTGCTGTTCTCTGATGAAAGTCGATTCACGTTGAGCAGAAATGATGGCCGCCAACCATCTTGGAGACATCAAGGAGAGCGCTATGCATCAGCCACTGTTGTGGTGGCGTTACAGTGTGGGCAGGTGTGTCTACTCAATACAGAACTGCCCTACTTCTTGTGAATGGTACAGTGACAAGCCAATACTACCTGAATAACATCATTAATCCAGTCATTGTGACCCTGCATGAACAACACAGGCCTAATTTCATCTTCATGGACGACAATGCTCCAGCTCATCGAGGTCGCATCGTTAGGGAACGGCTGCTGGAGGCTGGGGTACCTCAAATGGAGTGGCCTGCACTTTCTCCAGACCTGAATCCCATAGAAAACCTATGGGATCGGCCGAGTCGCCGTGTAGAGGCTCGTAACCCTGCACCCCAGAACCTCAATGACCTGAGGGCCGCCCTTCAAGATGAGTGGAATGCCATGCCTCAGCAGACAATAAGTCGACTCGTGAACAGCATGAGACGTCGTTGTCAAGCTGTAATTGATGGTCAAGGGCACATGACAGATTATTGAGACATTGACATTTTTTGTTGTGGTATACCCACCACTGTTGTTGGCTTTTGTTTCAATAAATTGTTTGAGATGAGGAAATCACCACTGCATGCTTCTACTTTAATGCCCTACTTTCATGATATAATATCACTGTAGCGTGAACTTTTTACATTTTCCATGAATTTCACCCAAAAGCCAAATATATAATATATATATATATATATATATATATATACACAAATATATATACAAATTTTATATATATATATATATATATATATATATATATATATATATATATTTTTTTTTAATATGTGGATATTTATTTATGTATATTTACACATATTTATATATGCATACATACACATAAATACGTGTGTGTATATTGTTACACTATGTTGTTTGTATGTATGTTTGTTTCACTACTGCACTAGACGTTACAGTATCTTGTCACATCACCTCTTGTGGGGCTCAAACCTGCACAGCTCTCAGCGGGACGTGGGATTCTTCTTACTCACTACACCACCGGGAGTTATAGAGCCCTTTTTTAAAGAGAGATTCTTATCCTTTAGTTTGTCAGTAATTTGTGTCTTTAAGGGAAGATACAAATTGTTCATATTGTTCATAACATATCATTGCATAACATATCTTACCAAGCTGCCCATGTTGGGTCTTTGTGCATGATACTTAACCTTCCAGTGCCAATATTTACCCCGTGGGGTCGGGGGAAGCACCAGCAAATGACCTAATGTTAAAGAGCACCATGCACCTTTGGGACAAATTTAAGGGTCAGCTGGGTGGTCAGTTACAAATCTGTAAACAGGAAAATACTCGCCTGCTGAAGCAATAGTCCGAAATCTAATTGCATCACACACACTTCCTGCTAAACACCGTTTTATTCCATAGTCACACATCAGGGATCCTCGTCCTTCCTTCGGGTTTCTCAGACGCAAGCACCACATCTTTCTGTATTGCACTCTCATTTATTCGTTTCCACTCCACACATGCTTATCTATGTGTGTATGTACACTTCTTCACTGTATACACAGAAAGGCATGTATACACGTCAACACACATAATTAAACATGTAGCAATGTACATATATATTTATATAGACCTATAAATTTACATGTACACACATTTAGAAGCGAGTGCAAACAGTGCACTCTTACACACACACACACACACACACACACACACACACGGACACACAAACATATTGCATTCATACTTCATACTGAAAAAAAGGTCCCTATGAAAAACAACACCTGGTTGTAAATCTTTTGATCAGCTGATTTTTCCGTTTTTATGGTTTAGGCATGGTGCTCTTTTGTGGTCTGCTAATGAGGGGGGGAGGGGGTCAATTTGCATAATGTATACAGAATTTTTGGATTTTTTTTTTTTTCCTTTTTTAAAACTAATCAGCATTTTTTTATATAAACAAAACAAGCAAAGAAAACAAAAACAACAACAACAAAAAAAAGAAAGAACATTTACAGAGTAGGTCCCCATCGGCAGTCCCTCCTGCTGACAGAGTGACATCAAGCTGTACAGTGCAGTCCGAAAAAAAAAACAAAAACAACAATAATAATTAAAAAAAAAAAAACACATACTTATATCTCAGCTTTGTTTACAGGTACAGCCATATTGAAGGCACAAAGATCTACAAGTAGATTTTTTTTCCCCACCTCTCCATCCATAAAGTTGTATAAAATAACTTTTTTTTATAACCTGTGCAAGAGAAATATCACCTTGCACTGTCTGTACAAGTCAAGAAACAGAGTGTGTGTAATATATATATATATATATATATATATATATATATATATATATATATATATATATATATATATATATATATATATATATATATAAAACTTCATCCAAAGTGATACAAGGTCAGAAATAAAATGCATGGACAGACCAGTGGGGCGGCTGTGGTCGCTTGAACGTCTTCAGTCGAATCGCTTGAACCTGTGATAATGCTCCAACTCCGACATTTCAATGCTACATTGAGTGTATCCACCTGTGACAACACACAGTCGGTTAAAACCTGGTGCAAAAGTGCGGCGCTCGTATTCTCGTGTACTTCTTCTTTTTCCCCAGTGTTCACGTCTTCAGTAGAGCGGAGACAAAGAGCAGCAGAGAGCCCAAGAGGCCAAGAGGTCAGGGGTCACGACGTGGTGCCATCTCACAAACTGGTGAATGCAATTATTTTTTCTATATATATATATATATATATATATATATATATATATATATATATATATATATATATATATATATATATAAAATGTGTGTATATATATGTGTGTGTGTGTGTGTGTGTGTATACATGTACACACCCAACAGTTTATAAGCTTTACCTTTACCACACGTATATCTATATACGATAATAGGGGTCCAAGCACCAAAGACGCAAGGGACATTTAGTTAAGTTTCAATTCACAATGCCCAATTTTCCCCTGTTCGTTAGCGGCACCAAATGATGATGAACAGCGAGCGCGGTAACGTTCAGATCGGGCTGGGAATGGAAGGAACTGGCTCACAAAGCTGCTGAGAGCAAAAGAGAACTCTGCAGGTCAAATTTGAAAGCTAGATAAACACATGCATTTAACTTGACACCAGCACAGGCGGAAAAAAAAGAAAGAGAGGCTAGATCGAATCTAAGAAAGTCCTCGCTCGAAGCCCAAAGACTTTCTTCACTAAACAAAGAACAAGGAGCTATGGAACAGAAGCTATTGCAACACAAGGAATCAAACAAAGAGACAGCATGCTTCACAATTCGCAAATGGAATGTTTTCTTAAATTACGTTCAATTTTCGCTTTTCTTCACACAACGTTTATGTTCCACTCATGAACAGGGCAGAAGAGGGCTATGAACATGTTATGCATGGGGCTACAGACAGTACGTGTAAAGCTACTAAAGGGGGCAGGTTTAGCTGATAAACTGTCATTTGGTGAACACGTGCACACACACACACACACACACACACACACACAAAATTTTTAAAAAATAGCCAAAGGTTTAGCGGAATGACAAAGTTGTTTTTGAAAAGAAAAAAAAAGAAAAAGAAAGAAAGAAAACACCCCTTCAGATTAACAATGGTTAATGATTAAGACAAAATAATTCAACAGGATCTGCCACACACACATCATATAGTTCATGGGTTTTGGCCTTGTTTTAGGAGTGGGTTCGTTATTTAAAAGAAAAAAGAAAAAAGTGCTCTGGCTTTCGGGAACCAGATCACAGGAGTTCATACTGCCGCAGGTGCATTCTCTGGATGATGTCCCGACAGTCGTTAAATACCCGGCGGATATTTTCCGTGTCAACAGCGCACGTAAAATGAGGGTAACAGTAATGACGTCCGTCTCCACTGGGTGTGCTGATCCTCTGTTGAGAGAGCCACAAGAGAACGGTACGAATGAAATGATGACGTACAATTCAACTGGAAGTAACTGAGATCAGCTTTAACGGCTCGATCTGAGCAGAGCCACACCTACCAGGAATTCATCACGAATGAAATACTTGGCTCTTGTCACTCTTGGGTCTTCTCCTGGTTCGGGAGTTGCTAAAATGAGCAAAGACACGTTTTATCGGGTTTGTCGTCTCCTCTGTGTGTGTGTGAACGGTTTCAAATCTTTAAACCCAGTCACTGATTCGTTTCATTGTAATTCTGAGCAATAAATCGGTGAAATTCAGTGTGCACTCGTATACCACAGCGCTGTACGATTCTCCATTCTGATTGGTCGGACGGCAGATGATTGGTCGTTGATTAGTTTTTCAGCAGTGCAGCTATGAATCACGTTAACATTCACGTGCACATTCTAATACGATCTAATGCGCTCCTACTTACACGACTTACGCCAGGATTTGCGTCGTCGACGCCTTACGTAACCTAAAATTAACCATTAACAAACATTTTGTTAATATGGGATCATCAATATTGACGTTTTCTCTACGTAGATGATTATTTAACTTTTTTTTTTTTTTTTTTTGCTGTACCTTAAATTTTTAAACAGTTTTTTTTTAATAAAGAAGGTGAAAATAGAGAGAGAGGCTAGCAAAAAAAAAAAATAACAAGTAAGGACAGAAACTTTCCACATTAAGTGTAACTATAAATAAATTGAATAAAATACACCATGTTTGTTAATACATAAGTTTGGTTATATCGGACACCTTGGCATCCAAATAGCGTAATTAAAATAAACAACAGTCAGTAGTTGCTTCTTTTATATGATTATATGAATGTTTTCAAAGTTGTGTTACAAAATGGTGTCATATATATATACATGCAGATGCAGGTAAAGTACCTTCATTTGGTATGGTGTAGCGAGAGTATTCTGGGAAATAGTCTTCGATTTTGGATTTCCCAGCTAATACTTTCTCCGCCAGCATGTCCTGCTTGTTGAGGAATAAAATAATGGAGATGGTCCGTAACCACCTTGGGGGAAGAAACACAGAGAGGCATGAAATCATGGAAAAGAAATGCTTTAAAACACATTTTCCAAAGTTCTCCAGAATTTTGATGAAGACATCGTAAAAATTTCTAAAAATCTGCTAAAGCTGGCCCTTGATGCCATCTGCCATACTTCCGCTCAGTAAAAAAAAACCTTATTGTTTCATTTGAGACGATACTACACAACTTTAGTAACAAGCACCATAGCATACGTAGTATGTCATTTGAGACACGGCTGTTTTACACATTGCACTTCACTGCATGTATCTATAACTGGACAAAAAAAGCCATAACTCATTCTTTAAATAAAATCGTATAGGCTTTCTTTATAACAAAGAAAACAAAAAGTAAATCAGCACTAGCAGCTTGTAGTGTTCCCTTGAGCTACGCTTCTATCGATGTACAATACACAACGTTTTGGGGAGGGAAAAAATAAACTTTTATGATGGGAGCATGTAAGAACCTGTTGTTCCAGATACTGTGAAAGAGGTTGAGTGCTTCTCGTAGTCTGTTTGTGTTGTTGTCTTCTCTAATGACCATGTTATAGCTGCTACTCGCCACCACGAAGATGATCGCAGTGACATCTGGAAACACAAGACGGACCATTCATCATGCAAAGCAAACCTTTCAGATTCAACAGGTCGAACTAAGCACAATGAAGTTTTATGGGGGAAAAATATTTTAAAAAATATGATCAAAATTTAAATAATTTTAAATTGCTAATAAAAAATGTACACTTTATAATTGATAAGAATTATATGATTTATAAGGATTATACTTTGATATAAAATCTGCACTATGATATTTTTTTATATTTATATATTACAATTTTTTTTTTTTTTTTTTTTTCTTCAATTTTTAAAGCCAAATTGAAACCCATAACATATACATAACATGTGTTCAGATGCAATCTTCCTCTGTAAAAATAAATATTAAAAATGACCACCAAACATACCATTAAAGCACTGGATCCATTTTCTCCTCTCATCCCTTTGACCTCCCACATCAAACATGCTAAAAGAAAGAGTGGAAGAAGAAAAAAAGAAAAGTCACTCTGTCTTGAATCCAGAAAAATGGGGCCCTCTAGTGGAACAAATGCCACTATCTAAACTTTCAAAAATTACAGCATTTTTTAAAAATAAATGAACAGCATAAGAACCAAGATTTTATTCCAATCATGATTTAATCTGAAGCAAATTAAAGAAAAAACAATCTCGAACAATTTCAGCGTCCATTATTGCACATACTCCGTCTGTAGTGACAGGAAAACTGACTCACTGAAAGTTAACTTTGTCTACTTGAAATCGTGTTTCAAAGATCCCTGTTGTCAGAACTCTGCAACGCAGCAAGTCCTAGAACAAGACACAGACAATATAAACATGAAGCAACCGAGTGAATATGCGAATGACTCAGCGAAAGCACAAGATAAGGGTGATCACAGTATCTACACAGTAAAAGATCTTATCACTGCAGTTATGCTTAGAGCCTGACTAAGAGGAAACAAGAAGAAGAAGAAGAAGAAGAAGAAGAAAAAGAGAGCTTGCAAATAGAGTGTACCTGATCCGTTGGCGTGTAGTCACTTTGTCTTACAGCATCAATTCGGTCAAGGAAGCTATAAAGGTACAAAAACAAAACCATTTATATGTGCCGGAATACAATACAGGGCTAGCACCTAAATACAAGTTAGCCAAGTTTCCATTTTATTGCATGTCAAATAAAGGGCTGATAATCGACAATTACAAAGACGTGAAAATCTCCAGTCGTCTTTGGAAAGCTCCCCATGGTGCCTCGGGTATGGGCAATGTGCTGATTAGTAAACTGATAGATTAATCAAATGTTGGTAATGGGGTTTATTTATCTCGAGATCAAACTCAGAAATTTTATGTTGACAATAATCCAATATTTTGGTACAATCAAGATTGCGATCCGGTAGGAACCCACCCAGGCAAATATAAAATGGGTGCCATTCCATGGGGGTCCTCCCAACAATGCAAGGAGCCATTTCTTTACTCTCATGTGGGCAAGACATAAAAAGCTTGTCAGGCAAACAAAGGCCAAGGCCAAGTTTACTAGCATGGGAGCGTCACATGGCACTGGGCTCCTGACATTCATAGTCAGCAACTGACATATCCTGGTCAGGGTCTCATTGGTTTTGATTACAAATCTGTTTATATTTCAGGCAAAAGAGCTCTGGGAATGACTGGGATTAGTCAAGCATGTATGTAGCTCTGGGCAGGAATGGATGGGATTTGTCAAGGGTGTCTTTGCTGGAGACACTGCAGGCAGGAACAAGCCTCTGTAGGAATGTGAGATAATTGGTCAAACATTCTGCTCGAGTGGTCAAGATTGGTCAAAAGTCTCTCTGTGGAAAGGAATAGGTGGGATTGGTCAAGAGTGTCTCTGTGGGACAGGATCTGGACAGAAATAGGTGGGATTGGTCTTCCTTTGTCTCTGTGGACAGGAATGGGTGGAATTGGTCAAGAGAGTCTCTATGGGAGACATGGTGGGCTTAAATGGATAGTATTTATTAAAAGTGTCTCTGGGGGAGACACTATTAGCAGGGGCAAGTTGGTATTAGGCAGGAATAAGTGGGAGAGGTGGGATTGGTCAAAAGGTCTGCAGAAGCAGAAGAGATTGGTCAAGATTGTCTGGGGGAGCAGGCAGAATTGGTCAAATCCGTCTTGGGGAGCAGTCAAGATTAGTTATAAGAGTCTGTGGGAGCCAGTATTACTGGTCAAATGTGTTTGAGGAAATAGGGTGGAGCAGGTAGGAATAGTCAAGAGTCAGCAATTTGCAGAAGTAAGCAGAACTTTGTGTGTCTGTAAGACTGGGCAGATCTGAGTGAGTGACCAGGTTCTAACAGTAATTTTAGGGATCAGGTTTAAAAAGCAGTCCCGCACACATTCCTAAAAAAAAACCCCAAAAAAACAAAACACCTAATCGACTGACCTCACCTCTCCAGTTAAGAAGAGACAATTCCCCTTCTAACGTGTATCATAGACACACTCAAGTGAAAACAAACATCCAATGGGGTAGAGTGATGACTCATACAGCCACTTTTTACTAGCTAGCCAATAGACTATAACTGTCCATCAACCTAAAACAGTCATGTTAGCACAGTGCATCATGATTTATTTCTTTTCCTCTCACACAGCCAGAACTGATCAAGCTGGACCGAACCATCCATTTTATAATCTCCTTCATCATATTTATTTTTACGAGTGGCCAAGTTTATGGTAAATTCCATCCTTTTGTTCAGACGGTTAGTTTGCAACCGGTCCTCTGTTGTGTAGTCTAGTGTCTATTTTTACGAGCATGGGATCCAATGCTCAAGTTTCCACTCTTGCGCCATCCCCCTTGACAAATTTTACTCCAATAAATGTAATTTGTGCTTTATGATTAATGTGTTCATTCCAGTCAACACACACACACACAATGTACCTTAGCTTTGCTTCCTGACCTTCCTTTGTTTACAGCACATTGCCAGGATACTCACTTTGATTTAACTGCACGCACACACACGTGGCCACTCAAACAGTTTGTGCTCTGCAGTGCAGTTGCTATAAATAGCCAGTGTTTGCTCTGGCTCCATGGCGCTTTTATATAAGCTCTGGGAGGGTGCCACGAAGAGAGGGGATTGGAGAACTATCGAACTATACACAACACGGCCACTGGAAAATCCAGCATTGCTTCACTCTCTCTCTCTCTCTCTCTCCCCCTCTCTCTCATTTTCTTTCTTTGAATTCTCTCACTCGCACTGTCTGGTCTGCTCAAAGATCTCTCTTGTTTAGGAATCCCTGATTTGTATAGGGACTAGGATCCTGCAGGACCGGGTTCACTCATTTATTCATTTTCA
Organism: Hemibagrus wyckioides; assembly: GCF_019097595.1. Taxonomy (NCBI): domain Eukaryota; kingdom Metazoa; phylum Chordata; class Actinopteri; order Siluriformes; family Bagridae; genus Hemibagrus; species Hemibagrus wyckioides. The sequence continues at coordinate 3,424,767 of NC_080710.1, read as the reverse complement.
ACAAATTCTTTATTCCAGTCAGGGTCAAGGAAGACTGCTTTGGAAATGAACAATGATTACTAAAAAAATTAAGACTTAAGCTTAGGAATAACACACACTTTTAGGAAACTTATCAAACAATGGGGCTAATTTGCAAGGGATCACATTTTAGATGTTTAGAATGATATTTAACGTTGTGTAACGTCCACGGAACAAGTATGTTCCTGTTATCAGTTATAAAATGCAGCTTGTCACGTAAGAGCAAAGTCCTCTATCCTGAAGACAGAGGCATAACTTCAAGGTGCTGACTGGAGACTTCTTTCACCCCAAATGTAATAGAAAAACCTATCTACAATATTAATAAAACTGATCACTGTTAAGTCCATCTGAGATACTTGTTATTATAGAACAAATAACGGTTTTAGTCCTTGTTCAAAACACAAAAACAAAAAAAAAGAAAGGAAGAGAACGTACTAATGTGCACAGTCGATGAGCTGGTACTCGTTGGACCTCTCGTAGCATGCCTTCACTCCTTCATCATCCCAAAGTTTCTTGGCATGGTCAAAAAACTCCTAGGCAGAAGAAGACACACACTATAAATAAATTGTCAGGTCACGTCTGGTCAGCGTTAAAACTGTATAGTAACTTTTACATGCACGTGTAGAGAACCGCACGTGAACATCGCAGTAAACTACACTAAGCCACGGTTCTGATTTTACCTAGGACCAACTCGCATTGCGTTACATACACATCATCCAATACCTACGTTCTCTCAGAGGAAGTAAGGGGGGAAAAAAAGAAACCACAAAGCTTAATCCTCTGAGATAAACACAAAGTAATGCTGTTGCAAAACTTGCTTGAGATGAATACTGTTTAAAACAAAATTTCCCATAAACTCCTGTCTTTTTCTCAGCTTAAAAAGGTCTCCCGTTACAGAAACGTCTCTGTATCCACTTTCATAAGTCTTTCATTGTTAAACGACAAAGTCCATGTGTAAGCTGTTGCTATAGTAACAATAACATGTCAGTAGGTACGTTAATATGATCCTGTCATTTACTGTACTACTACCACCAGCTCTGCCGATAGAAAAAAATCAGCACCTTCCGGCCAATCAGAATCCAGAATCAGTCAACTGCACTGCTTTAAGACTTTTTATACTCGATAACTGTCAGCTTCATATCTTAAGGCACTGGAAATAATTTCTACATAAAACTATAAAACTGTATCGTGATATTTTTCGGTCCAAAACTGATGGAAGCCCGGCTTTTGGAACAACTGGACGTGTCCCTTACCTGCGGGTAGTCAAAATCTGACAGAGCTGCTATGCTTTTGATGTAATCGATCCTAAACTTGTCCTCCGGGTTGGCGAGAGGGACCGGCGGTATTAAAGTGCTCATTGCAGACACTATTGTCTAGGACACAAACACAACATTCCATGACGCCTTTTAGGAATAAAACAAATAGCAATCTCACAATTCGAAACAATGCGGTCACAGTATAAAAATCTCCTCAAAGGCCACTTACCACTATGGCATCCTTCACATTCTTCCGGATGTCTTGGATCTTCTGTCTCTTTTCTCTGTGTGTAAACAAACATCAATGTTTGCAGACACAAAACGCATGAAAAAATAAACCGAATTTGTTTCCATTTTTCTAGCAGACTTACTACTTAAATACAGCTTTAGTCAGAGACGGCATCGCTAACGTAGCCGGACGAGAGAGAGAAAAGAAAGAAAAAAAACACTACACAGGAAGATAACACAAGGGGATGATGCTAATTAATAATTAGCCTCCTTTTCTTTTACTCCCGAAAGACATCGCGGCCCTTCCCACTTGTTTTCATTTGGCTCACGAGAGAGAGGCCCGAGAGTTCCCAATTCACCAAGTCAAATTCACGGAAAAAAGAAAGGAGGCTCTCTCTCGCTCTCTCTAGATGCAAACATCTTTGGCATTCCTGTGACCTTTTTCCCTTTGGTGAATTTGCTTTTCCAGCAGGTAAATTTTATTTGCATTCTGTCTGGCTGCTGTTTTAGGTGGAAAAAAAAAGAAAACGCTTTAAATTGGGGTCATTCCCGTGTCACCGCAGGAAAGGCTCAACGATCCTAAGCTAAGCTACTGCTAAACAGATGATGCTGGAACTGCTGGTTTATTTACCGTAAAAAAAACTCCAACAGATATAAACCTTCCTACAAGGTTTACTTGCTGCATTTTGCTCTTAGACAACTACAGAATGACACAAGAAACCTGGACACAGATTTTTTTTTTTAATCAGGAAATTTGATGATGATGATGATGATGATGATGATGCAATTTCTTGGTAAACAGACGACTTTGTGGAATATTCCAAATATTTCATGGGGATGAACGCGTTCATGCAGCAGGGTTGAATCTATTATAACCTAGAATGGATGTTTCCTACATTAGATGTTAAATGGATTCATTATATTACTGCAGAAAAATAAGAACATTTAGGTTTTTATAACTAACGGTACGTTTTAGTGTGTTACTGGAAAGCGAAGTCCACTTACTCTGCATTAAAGCCGTTCACGTGAAGAATTCTCATCTGTTTCACGATGGTGCTTTTTCCCGATTCTCCAGCTCCTACACCATCACACAAAGCACAAACTGTGTTAAAGGTCTTTGAGAATTTGGAAAAATCAGGTCATGTGATGAAAGTTGAATATCGTGTTAATGCAAGTACATTTGAACTCCTGCTTTCACATCACAAAAAGAAAAGTACTTCCTTATACAAATATAGAACATGTCAGTTGTTTCCGAGGACAAGTCATGGCTGTAATCACCAAATACAGACTGTCCTGCTTCTAAATAAAGGGAAATGGAGAACGGTGTAAACACGGGAATCGTATGTGGGTCAGGATTTATGTACATGTAAACAGAAAGGAAAGCAAACCCAAACGATCTGGTTTATGTCAGAACATCAGAAATGTGCACCAAGGCTTATATTGTAATTAGAGCCGGCTCGATAAGACAATTAATTCTATACAAATTCTATATAATTCATGATTGTTGTTTTTTTTTTGGCAATGATTTTCGTTTGCCTAAGCCAAAATGAACGATTACTGCTTCTGAATTAAGAGAAATTCAGATTTGAGCGTATAAACATCGGTCCAATGACCAGACATTGGATAGGTTTAGGATTTTCCGTCCAATGAGGGGAAACATCAGTTGGTGATGTGTTCTGGTGTGTGGTCATGGTTTATGTTGTTTTTCAATTTTATTTTGTTTCTCTGTTCTCCAAACACAGCAAACTCTAATACAGGGTTTATGATATAGGCCCTTTAGTTGTCTCTTAGGCCTTAATTTCGCGTTTTAAGCCATTTTATGAAGTAAAAACTGTATATAAACAGCTGTAGAGACATTGCAGTCCCTCTCTGAATGACTGACTGATTCGGACAAGGGCTGGGTCTGTAACTCGCCTCCGACAACCAACGGCTATTTTGGCCTTTTAAATGTCCCAGCGTTCATAGGGATGCTTTTAAAAAACGACGGGCCCGTTCTAAAACATCGACACCGTTTAAAAACCCCTTTCCTACTGCAGTGTAAACTAACACACACAGCAACCTTGGCGTTGTCAGAATTTCCCCTCCATGCTACTGTTTACTGTCGTCCATTAGCTTGTGTTAACACCCCCACCCCCCTCCTTTCCTTTCCGCTATGGTATCGCCCACATTCATAAACGACCAAACATCCGGAAAAGGGGTGTATTCGCGACGCCGTATTGCTTCGACTAAGTGCGCAATGGAAAAAAAATGTTATCTTTATCAGTCGCGCCACACAGACAATTCACAGAGAGAGAGAGAGAGAGCGAGAGAGAGAGAGCGAGAGAGGGAGAGAGAGAGAGAGAGAGAGAGAGAGAGAGAGAGAGAGAGAGAGAGAGAGAGAGAGAGAGAGAGAGAGAGAGAGAGAGAGAGAGAGAGAAAGAAAGAAAGAAAAGAAAGAGAGAGAGAGAGAGAGAGAGAGAGAGAGAGAAAAGAAAGAGAGAGAGAGAGAGAGAAGAAAGAAAGACATAGACAGAGAGAGAGAGAGAGAGAGAGAGAAAAGAAAGAAAGAGATAGACAGAGAGAGAGAGAGAGAGAAAAGAAAGAAAGAGATAGACAGAGAGAGAGAGCAAATATTTCACTCATTCTCATGGTTCTGTTATGGAACTCGGAGAGAAAGACCGAGGGAAAAATATCTTCTCCATGATTAGGTCTGCCTTTGAATATAAGGATTCAAACAGTGACAAAAAGAAAATCACAGATTTCTATTTCTGGAGTTTTTCACATGACTCCAAAGGAATTGCTTAATTGAATAACCCTTTAGTGGTCTCCTTGACAGCATCAATCCCCAACCACCAACCTCAAAATAAGGAACAAAACATGCTGTCTTTCTGTTACAGGCCAGCAATGAGGCGATGTCATGAAGAAGTCTCTCGTTTTCCTCATAACGCCATGTCCCAGTATGTTATATTCCTCTTCGAGAATAGACATTTTATCTATTTACAGTTACATTGAATCTTTCTCCTCACAAGCTTCTCTTTTCTCCCTCTCTAACAAAAAAATAAAAGTATAAACTTTTCTGTCCTAAAAAAAAAGAAGAGGAACTTACAACTGGAGACTCCTTCTGTAAAAACAAAGGCATGTTCATGGCAAAAGGTTGCTACGAATAAGATAACGAATTAAAACCAGCGCACTGATAAGATAGATTAGCGTTTGCACCACAGTCGGTAGGAATAAGACAGAAACCTTAACTACCATTGAAGTCTAGTTCACAACTATAAACTATCTTCCTGTCAGGATTCAGTTTCCTCATTTAGTCAGTTAACTAGTCAAGTCACACAGCTGTATTCCCAAGATTTATAAACGTGTACATGTTCCACGTCACTCCCGCTGCTGTCCAAAACTGCCACCGGGCTTCCTTTTTTCTTTCTTTTCCAATCACACCTTTAATTTAACATCACCTTTCTGAAGAAATCCTAGCCTGTTTCAGTCTTAGCTTGTCACATGAAACCCCAGTCCTGGTAAGCTGTCATATTCTCAGAGACTCATTGTTTGACGTCTGTCTGATCCGTAGAGGAAAACATCGCTGTTTTTCAGCGTATCACTCTTTAGACCGGTTTTGAGCCGACGTCCTTCCTGTATACTGCGTTTGCCCCTAAACCTTGCTTGAGCCACAGAGTGTATTGATGACATTCAGCATGTAAACTGGTTCCAAAGATGCATTTATGATCAGATTTTAATTTCAAAACAGGTAATCGAAACCTAGCTTTATAGTCAATTATAACTCTATCTCCAGAATTGTGCTAGAAATTTACTAGACACTAGGATAACGTGTGTGTTCTCCATGTCAGGTTGTAAAGACCTTCTAACGATAGACCTATGATTAAGAAAAAAAACAGGACTGCGTAGTTTACTTCATCAACCAACCACCATGTTTCCTCGAGTGAGCTTGAGTTTACTGTATTTTTTTATTTTTACTGTATCTGTAGCCGTCCCCTGAGTTTAAATACATGTCGGGGAACAGCATGAGAAAAACTAAAACATTTCAGACAGAATTCTGTTCCTAATGGCATTAAATTAGGAGAATCCTTTTCACGCAAAAATCAGGCCAAATATATCTGAAACTGGAAACAGAATTATTCATTTTGACCAAAAATACTGCACTAGAGCAGATTGACTGGCAGGACCTCTTGCTTGAAAACGATATCGTTCTGCGTGATCCAGGACATCAGTACTGAGAGATAATTCTTTGCTTCACCCAGTAAAGGAACTCCAGAAACAAAGTTCAACCCTAGTGAATGATAAAGCCTCGTTACTGAGGAAGCAAAGTTCAGTTCCTCAGAAAGAGGCGAGCGATAACTGACTGGATTTTTGTCCGGTGCAGATCGGTTTATATCGTATAAACTAACAGCATCCTGTTTTGGTCGCAAATGGAAATGTTCACTCGTAACACATGAAGCACGTTTTAAAATTCGGACACACTGGTGCAAACGGACCCCGGAGTCGCAGAACGCAGCGCAGCTACACAACTTCACGAGTTGCGAATCACAGAGTCAGCGATCTACAAGATAACACAGGTATCGCTTTGGAAGCTGAGCGTTCAGATGAAGAAGAAGAAGAAGCAGAAGTGAGAGAGCTGGATTAGTGCCGCTGCATCGTTCTGTTTAAGTAGAGATGACGAGAAAATCCGACACCAAAGCCACATCAATCGAATTTCTCCCAAATTACTTTTTTATTTTCCTTCGAACCCCTGCCGAAATCCGAGCTATAAAACTTTCACGACTTTCTTGCATCTGCTCTATCCTTCAAGTTCCTAACATATTTTAGTTGAGACTAAACAAATAATTATGAGGATTTTTACACACTTCCTGTCTGTATGGTGTCATTTTGTCAAGACGCTATTCCTAAATGCAAACACCATACTGTATGTATTTCAATCATGAATAAAACAAAACGTTATTATAACCTAGTCTATCCAAACACAAAGGAGACTTTTTATTTATCTTTTATTCCTTTGTGTTGTGCGCCATTTTATTTACCACTGTACTTAAATAGTGGGGAACTATGCAGCGGTACATAAGTAATAACATTCTCAATTAAATTAGGTTGTATATAATATCTTTTTATTTTAAATAACAACCCAGGTGAGCTCAGTGTACAAAATAACAGAAGCAAATAATCGAATTTTAAGTGACTTATTATATAAGTAAATATATATATATATATATATGAATTTTAAACCTAGCTCAGCTAAGCAGGTTAAACACATATTTATATATATATTTTGAATATATTTTAAGAGTCTCCATTTTGAGGAAATATAACAACTTAGAAGACGAGCGTCTGTATAGTTTTTGAGGGCAGACATTTTAATCGTGAATATTTATTTATTTATTTTTTACGACTTGTTTGCTTCCGGCTCGGTGACGTCGGCGCCTGGCGGTCACGTGACTTCATCCTTACGGCGTCACTAGGGCTGTTTTAGGAATATATATATATATATATATATATATATATATATATATATATATATATATATATATATATATATATATATATATATTTGTTTATAGTTCGTTTGTAAAAATAAATAAATAAATAAATAAAATTTGAATTTCCGTGTGTGTGTGTGTGAGAAAGAGAGTCGTTTTTAAGGGTAAATGTGTATATATAATCTATATAAATACTGTATGTATATTGCGTCATGGTTTTAATTATGGAGGAGGAGAAAGAAAAAGAAAGAAAAAGAAAGAAAGAAGGTCAGCTGTTCCGTATAGCCGGATAATGTAAGAATATGTGAGTAAACACGTCTGAAATGGACGATCGTACCTAATAAGAGCAGTCGGTGGGTTTGTTTGTACTCCTTTTTAAGTTCCTTCAAGACGCGGTCGATATTCTTACTGACTTTCAGCGCCTCCTTTTTGGCCTCCTTCTCCTCCACCGGTCTGTCCCAGTTCTTTGCTTTCTGGCTGGAGGTAGGGAGGAGGTGAAGTCTCCGGCTGCGATCCTTCGCGCTCCCCGTGGCCTTGCCTCCTCCTCCACCTCCTCCTCCGTTCTGGATGAGAGCTCCGTCCGCCGTGGCGTCCCCGGCGATCCTGCGCTCCCCGATGGGGATTTTGCCGAAGGCGTCCCACTGGTGCGTCTGTCCGGCGCGTAATGCAGCCGAAGCCGGAGCCGGAGCTGCCTTGCTGTTCCCCCCGGGTTCCCCGACACGAGACGACGGGATCAGCAGATCGGGCGGCTGCTCCGGCTCGGAGTTGGTGTTGGAAATGGTTCCGCTCAGATCCCCGAATAACCGGGGACGCAGACTATAACACAACCCCATGTTACGCCGAGTGGCCTAATAATAATAATAATAATAATAATAAGAGCGGTAATAATGATAATCCATACAAAGACAAAAAAGGCATGAGACGGACGAAGAAAACCAGCACATCCTCCAAACACTAGCCTTGTCCTACATCCATATTACTATTAGTCTTTTTTTAAGAAAATAAAAAAAAGCCCAGCAGATTTATTTCCTCACATTTTTGCCTGTCATTTTGTGTTTTCTCCACTCAACCTACGCTTTAAGTCAGTAGATCACCTGATGCCTTTGCGGACACTGCAGGTCCACGTTACCGTATATAAACCAAAAGCGCGGCCTACGAAAAAAAACTAATAATAATATTAAGTTTTAGAGCCGAGAACAGGTTCTCGGATCTGCTCTCTGAGAACACTCTGACTCACTAACAACTCAACAAACCAGGTCAAACAGCTGTTATAAATCATTTTAAAGATAAGGACATGAGTAAGGAGAAATATGATCTGTCTAACTCAGGAATAATCTTAATACCATTAAATATATCCAAGGTTTAATGGTTCTAAGTTACATAACATGGCGTTACAGGCAAAATAATCAGACACAAGGTCCTAGTAAACGTAAACGATCATCACTGAAAAGTTCATTATTTCCAATAATGGGATGTCCCAAATGATTTAATCCAGCATTTTTTATAATAAAAAAATAAAATAATAATAATAATACATTCACAAGAATCCCCACCCAGTTATTTAACAAAAACAAAGAAAGTTGAGGGTTCTGCATTAAAAGGGGTTTAAAAGGTGTATTTTGTAAAGAAAAAAAGAAAGAGTTAATGACGTTTTTGTGTTGAGACGATCCCTTATGAGGTTGGATCCTAAATTATTTTGCTTAGCAATAGAAATGTTAGGCTTTTACACTATATTGGAAAAAGTTTTGGGACACCCCTCCAAATCATTGAATCCAGATGTTGTTGGACTTGGCCCCTTAGTTCCAGTGAAAGGAACTCTTAATGCTTCAGCTTCATACCAAGACATTTTGGACAATTTCATGCTCTTTGTGGGAACAGTTTGGGGATGACCCCTTCCTGTTCCAACATGACTGCACTACATGACTTGAGTCCTGACCTCAACCCCATAGAACACCTTTGGGATGAATTAGAGTGGAGACTGTGAGTCAGACCTTCTCGTCCAACATCAGTGCCTGACCTCACACTGACCTGCGCTTCTAGAGGAACGGTCAAAAATTCCCATAAACACACTCCTAAACCTTGTGGAAAGCCTTCCCAGAAGAGTTGAAGCTGGTATAGCTGTAAGGGGCGGGAGGCAACTCCATATTATATTCATGTGCATGTAAAAGCATCCCAAAACATATGGAAATATAAGTGTAATTTCCGACGCACTGTGAGGACAGAATGTCTTCAGCAAAAGTCTAAAAATAGAATTCTTTTGTTGTTGTTGTTGTTATATTCAGTAGTAAGAGGGTTGATGATGAACACAAAAACTCACATAAAAGGCTAGGAATAAAACAGTAACGTAAACAAGACAAGAAAACGTGTTTTCAATGATACTTTTATTGACTGTGTAAAGTATTCATATATATAAAGTTTCAATATAAAATTGTTTAATTCAACAACTGTGCCTAATCATTTACATAATTCTTTTTAAAATATTTAAAAACCAATATCACAATATCAAACATGGGGGAGAGAGAAACCAGCTGTTTGTCGATCCACAATTGTTTTGTTTTCTTTCTCTCTCTCTTCTTACTTGTTCACGAGTTTTTGTTGCGCGGCCACAGGAACCCCAGTACTAATCTCAAAACCATGAATAAACTGTAGAGAGAGGGAAAAAATGAAAACACAACATGGCATCAAACGCTTGTTTGTGTACAAGACCATTACGAGAACATGGCTTTCCGCTAGTTCGCTTCTGAACATAGGATTAGCCGTGGAACTGTGAATTACCTTGCTCCTGTTATCAACCCAGTTGGCATTATTTTCCATGAGCTCAGAAATCTCACTGCCATCAGAACTGCCAGCGTTCCATATGTCACTAGTGGTGAAAACATGCAAGTACATCAGATCAACGTTTCGAAATGAATGTATCGCTGAGCAAGTAATGAAACGCGACCGATTCATGTATTTTATAGCAGCTACATCTTAGGTCTGGAAGTCAACAAAACAAAAACATAGCTGATATCGTTACTGAGAAAACTGTTACCGATCACCATGACTGGAGACTCCTTCCATACACGTTAAATAAACAAACATCTCCTTCGCATCAACAACTAACTACACAGTTTTTAATCTACTTCTGTGCAGTCCCTCTGAACAAACTGTTGCTATAGAAACAATAACATGCGCTTGAATGTTTTTGATTTAACTGCTACAAAACACAATCTGACCAATCAGATTCAGGAATTCGACTGACCTGTGGTAAAAGACATAACACCACTGCTTTTTTTCCCCTGCCTTCTTGATCGATTTGCCAAAACTTACCGAATGAAAACCAGATGTTTTTCGGATTCTTAGACACCTGGAAAGAGCCGATCGCTGACAAAACCCCAAAGACCAGTCCACCTATCAGTGACATGACACTACCTGGGGAAAGGAGAAAAAAAAAAAACTCACATCAGATTTACTGGACTGCTTCTTTAGACAGCAGAAGAAAAAAAAAACGAAAGCAAAACATTTTTCATTCACAAGAACAATTTCAATGGATCACTGTGAGTCTCTCATTATAGCTTAGCTGTTTATTTCCGAATCACCGCACATCCTTAAGTGTTTTATAAGCTTTATAAGGCATGTTTATATAAGGTTTAGTTAGAAGGAAGGACACTCCAGCGTCAGGGCTTTGGTAACACCTTTGTAATGAGACCTTATGTTTTTTCCAGCTTTCTCTGGAACGTGTCATGTTCTCTGGAACATGACGCTGAGGGATTTTTCCTTTTCTTTTCTTTTTTAATGTCTTCCAGAGAAAGTGGAAACAAACGAGATGATTACCATAACGACCTTAGTGGCCAATTACAGGCTTTACGCTTGTTTGTGTAATTCCCTAATTATTTTCTAGTCTGATTAAACGCTTCAGAAAGCCTTCCCCCTCCCTGAAACGCCCTATAATATGCAAATGAGCATCACGCCTTCATGAATATGCAAATGACAGACGACGTCATCTGGAGATTTCTATCTAGAGCCGTCTCTACTTTCCCCTGAAAAATAGTCTTGCAGCAGTGCATGGTAGCTAGGGAAGAGCGAAAACGTGTATTAAATATTCAATAATGAGCCACACAGTAAAACCCGAGTATAATGAGAAGTAATGGCGGAAGAGTTAGGTAGTTAGTTATGTAGGTAGGTGAGTAGTTAGTGGGACATTACCTGCTTTTAGGAACCCAATAATGCCTCCTGTTGCAATTAGTGCAGCGAAGACATATCCGAGTAAATCTACAGCCATGCTCAGTGTTAAAAAATAAATAAATCTAAATAACAAAATCGTACAATACTAATATGCCACAGGCACTAAATACAACAAGCTTTGTATTACTCTATAGGTAAGCGCTGAAAGTACCCGGATGGTGACTCCATTATAGGATTCAGAGAAGACATTTCAAAATAAAAGTAGAAAGGTTGACTATAGCTTACATTTCTGGCTATATTAAAAAAAAAATCTGGACATGGCTGCTACACATTAATACACATTAATACTGCAGTGTCGCTAAATTCTTAATTCTGGTTTGCTAGAAAGTGTCTTTTATTATAGCATTAGCTGTGACAGAAGTGCAGCTGCAAACCACAGGTTTATATTAAAAGTACAAAGAAACCCCCCCCCCCCCCCATAGGAATAAACTGGAAAAAATACGAATAAAGTATTTTTTTAGTGACATTTTTCTCTCAGGATTTTCCCACATCATAAAAGTCTATTTGTGTTCACGTGGCCATCCTGTCAGTCATTTCATACACACTCCCTCACACCATGCTAACATGCTAATACATACAGCAACTTAGCACACTTTAGAGCTTTATAGAAGCTCAATATCCTATATCTGTGTCCTTTTTAAAGGAAAAAGGACCGTGACCACACTTGTGGCTATTATTATAAATAATTATGAGCCAGATTTTCAGTGTTTATAGTGATATAGTGTGCTTGAGAGTACCCTGATGAAATTTTGTTCATGGGAGGGAAAAGGCTCAAAGAGTACATAATAAATACACATATAAACCATATTAATCATTCAGATCTTCTTCTGCTAACTAAATAAAGACCTAATCATGACTAAATTTGGAGAAATCTTTCGTTATACATGTTTAATGCATTCATTCAATAGTAACAACTCGTTCATGGGGTTTCACTGTTTCGTTTGCGTGTCCTTTCGTCTCAGCAGTGTGAAAGGATTCCATCCATCCATTTTCTATACCCGGTTTATTCCAAATTATGGTAACAGGGATTTGCTGGAGCCTATCCCAGCACACACTGGGTGAAAGGCAGGGGTACACCCTGGACAGGTCACCAGTCCATCACAGGGTCACACATATATACAGACAACCACACACACTCACACTCACTCCTATGGGCAATTTAGAATTACCAATCAACCTAATGTACATGTTTTTGGACTGTGGGAGGAAACCAGAGTACCCGGAGTAAACCCACGCAGGCACGGGGAGAACATGCAAACTCCACACAGAAAGGCCCCTGCCTGTTCGAACCCAGGACCTTCTTGCTGTGAGGCAACAGTGCTAGGTGAAAGGATTATGATACATAACTTTTACATCCAATATTTTCCTGTCGTTAATTTCTAAACGTCATGCTTTTGAATCTGTTCCAGTCTGTGATCATAATACATAAAACAACAACATAGATGCATATGATGAAATAATGACAATTACAACAGCTTATAAATTCTGTATTTTATGTTATGTAGCTGATTCGTTTTAAAGACACACTTGAGGCAAAGTCTACACTGAGATAAAAGATTTTTTTTTTTTTTCCAGGACGAATCCTGAAAAAACACCCCAAACTTAACACTTTTTGAAATTCTACAAAGCTTCCCTCATTAGCAACACCATACTGAAGGAGGAAATTGAAGACATAACACCATGAAGAGTCCTTCTGCGTTCACGCGAAACAACATTTCTCATTGCACTTTCTGCTTCTTCTTCTTTTTGCCTTGTTTTTTCGACGAAGCGTCTTCTTCCACGACCACCTCCTCCTTGCTGATCCTCACCCTCTTGTTTTTGGGTGGCAGCAGAGCTTCCTTATCAGCTGTTAAAAAAAAATACAAACAGGAACATAAATCATTCATAGCATGATATATAGAAATGAAACTATGGTTTATATGGCAGCCGTATTTTATTCCAGATGTTCTCCATTTTGGATCCTCGAACGTACATCGAGACGTTGCGGGCTGCGTGTCCGACTTTTCTTCCTTTGTGCTGCTTCTCCACACGGACAGACAGGTGAGCCGGGCGGTGGTGTTCACCTGTCCTAGCAGACGCACTGATTCCTGCCTCTGAAGTTACGTTAATGAAGACAGATTAAAACATTATTATGTCTTGCTAGGATAATATTATATTATAAATAATATCACACAAGAAAGCATTCAAGAAGTTTTTATAGCCTTTATTAAATAAAATGAGGAACGAGTTGTTACTATAGAAACAATAAATTTATCATCATGCAGTGAAATTTGCAACGGATTTTTTTTTGGCCCACATGTCCCTTTAACTCTCTGACTCGGAATTCAGCGATGCAAACCTTTAAACTGAAAACCTTCTATGCAAACTCTAAGAGAAGTCTTTGGGTTAGAGGACACTACACTTCCTACCTAACTCACTTTCTTCAGGTGACTCCAACAATGTTTTCGTCTGGTATTAAGTACAAACATATACTAAACAGGACGGTTACGTTTAAAAGGAGCTTCAAGTAAGCAAGTAAATAAATTAGGAAGTAAAATATGGTAGGAAATGTAATGTAGTAGGTAAGTAAAGTAAGCAAGGTAAGGTGGTAAATAGGTCAAGTAAGCAGCAATGGAAGGAAAGTAAGGTAAAATAAGTAATATAAGGAAGCAAGTAACCAAGTAAAGTGGTTAGTGAGAAAGTAATAAAAGATAATCTACTCAAGTAGGTAAGGGAAACTAGTACATCTATAAGATGAGGAAGGTAATGTGGTATGGAAGTAATGCAGTTAAGTAAAGTAAAGTACTGTAAGTGAGTAACATACCTAAGGTAGTAACTACGGTAGGGTTGTAAATAAGTAAAGTAAATTAATAAGCAAGCAACGTAATTAAGTAAAGTAAGGCGATAAGTAATGTGAGGTAATAAATAAGTAAAACAGAGTAATAATGAAGTAAAGTTAGTAAGGTGTGGTAAAAATAAGTGCTGCAAGTAAAGTAAGACAGAAGTAAATAAACATAAAGTAGTAAAATATTTAGTAGTTAAGAAAAGTAAGGTAATAAGTAAGGGAAGTAACTGAGTAAAGTAAAGTAATATGTAAGTAAAGCAATAAGTAATGTAAGTAAACTAAGGTAATAGGTGAGGTTAATTAATTAACAAATAAATAAAGTAATTTAGGAAAGTCTTATAAGTAGAGTAGGACAAGAAGTAAGTAAATAACATGTATAAGTAAAGTAGTTAGTAAAATAAGATAATAGTTAAATAAGGAAAGGTAGTAAGTAAGGCAATGTAATTAAAGTTATGTAATAAGAAAATAAAGTAAGATAAGGCAGTAAATAAACTGTTTCTTCTCCTTCTTTGGGCTTTTCCCTTCAGGGGTCTCCACAGTGAATCATCTCTCTCCACCTATCCCTATCTTCTGCATCCTCAACACTTACACCCACTAGCTTCATATCCTCATTTATTACATCCATATACCTCCTCTTTGGCCTTCCTCTTTTCCTCCTGCCTGGCAGCTCAACATTCTCCTACCAATATACTCACTCTCCCCCCTCTGGACATGTCCAAACCATCTTAATCTGTCCTCTCTAACTTTTTCCCCCAAACGTCCAACATGAGCTGTCCCTCTGATGGACTCGTTCCTAATCCTGTCCAACCGTGTCCCTCCCAAAGAGAACCTCAACATCTTCAGCTCTGCTACCTCCAGCTCTGACTCCTGTCTCTTCCTCAGTGACACTGCCTCTAAACCATACAGCATGGCTGGTCTCACCACTGTCTTGTAAACCTTCCCCCTGATTCTCTCTGATATTTTTCTATCACACAGAACTCCGGACACCTTTCTAAGGCAGTAAATAAGCAAATGTAGTAAATTAATTGAGTATATAAAATAAGTTCAGTAGTTAAGTAATAAGGGGTTTAGGCTCAGGACCATGATTTGCATCCACAGTGAGATGCTTTCGTACCTCTGTACTGAAGTCCCACAGCTTGATGAATCCATCGTTAGATGCAGTGACCAACACACACAAGTCGTTCATCTCAAAGCTGTCCAGAGCTTTTACTCTACGAACAAACAAATCAGTTACAACATGAGAGACAGGATAATTCTCTCTTATATGTGATCGTTCTTGTATGACAGATGAATAACATGTACAACTGTTGATATAATGGAAGGAGTCTCCAGTGCTAGGGTTTGGTAACTGCTAGAAATAAAGATATAATTTAAAGTTCTAGCACGGAGAACCCCGCTCTATACTGAAAACTGACCTTTAATACATCACGTAACTAGAAATGGATAAAAATCCAGCATTGCTAAATCCTTAAACGACAAATCAGTGTCATAATAACACGACTAATTACATGCTTCTGAGCTTTTCCTCTCACAGTGTATGCGACATTTAATGTGAAATGTAAAAATTCTCCTACAAAGCAGGAGTTGAGTATGTTAAGCAAAACGCACCTGTTTTCATGGGCTTTGAACTCGCAGATGCACTTTTCAGAGGTGAGATCATACACCTGTACATGTTCATCATCTCCTGCCACAGCCAGCAGCGTGTTCTGCAACAGGGATGATGTTATAACCCACATGGTTAACCAGGTCACTTTTACAAAATATATTATTATAACAAATAACACCACATACAAACACAATACATACAAACATTTTATATATGTATTAACTCAGTAAGAAAGTTTGTTATGCAGTAAGTAAAGTAAGATATGTTCGAAGTAAGGTAAGGTATACAGTAGGGAAAGTAAGGTATATTCTCAGTAAGGTAAGTTAGGTATATAATAAATAAAGTAAGATATACTCTAAGTAAAGTATACAGTAAGTAAGGTAAACTAAGTAAAGTAAGATATACAGTAGGTACAGTAAGTAGAGTAAGATATACAGTAAATAAAGTAAGTAGAGTAAGATATACAGTAAGTAGAGTAAGATGTACAGTAAGTAAAGTATGTAGAGTAAGATATACAGTAGGTAAAGTAAGCAAAGTAAGGGATACAGTAAGTAAGGTAAACTTTAAGTAAAGTAAGATATACAGCCAGTAAAGTAAGAAAGATATACAGTAAGTAAGATATACAGTAGGTAAAGTAATAAAGATATACAGTAAGTAATATATACAGTAGGTAAAGTAATAAAGATATACAGTAAGTAATATATACAGTAGGTAAAGTAATAAAGATATACAGTAAGATATACAGTAGGTAAAGTAAGGTATGCAGTAAGTAAAGTAAACTTTAAGTAAAGTAAGCTATACAACAGGTAAAGTAAGTAGAATAAGATATACAGTAAGATATACAGTCGGTAAAGTAAGTAAAGGTATACAGTAAGTAAAGTAAGGGATACAATAGGTAAAGTAAGGGATACAGTAGGTAAGGTAAACTAAGTAAAGTAAGATATACAGTAGATAAACTTAGGTATATAGTAAGTAGTAAATAAGGTATATAGTATGTAAAGTAAGATATACTCTAAGTATAAAGTAAGTAAAGTAAACTTTAAGTAAAGTAAGATATACAGTAAGTAAAGTAAACTTAAAATAAAGTAAGATATACTCTAAGTATACAGTAAGTGAGGTAAACTTTGATATACAGTAGGTAAAGTAAGGTATATAGTAAGTACAGTAAGTAAAGTAAGGCATACAGTACGTAAATTAAAAGTAAAGTATGGTATACAGTAAGTAAATCAAGGAACGTGAGATACACAGTAAGTAAAGTAAGGTGTACAGTAAATAACAAATAAACTAAGGTATACACCAATTATAGTAACTATTGTAAGGGAAAAATTAAGTAAATTAAGTAAAATAAGGTATACACTAAGTAAAGTAAGGTAAGTACAGTAAGTAACATAAGGTACACAGTAAATAAAGTTATAAAGGTGTAAAGTTAAGTAAAGAATAAGTCAAGTTTGCTCAAACAACCTTTATTTATTTAATATAAATGTAATGTAAAGTAAATATAATGTAAGATGGGAAGCCAAGTAAAAATGGCAGTAAGTAACTACAGCAAGAAAGCTAAATAAATGACCATGTATTTCATGTAAGTAAAGTAAAGTAGTAAGTAATGTAGAGAATTAGAGTTCAGTACAGATTAAGTACATGGGTAGTAAAGTTAGAGAAGGAAGTCAAGCAAAGTAAGTATTGTTGTCGGTAAGTAAGAAAAATAAGTTAAGTACATTAAGATAGTTAATAAAGTAAAGTAAGTAAGGTAGAATAGTAAGAAAGCATGTTTAATAAGGTAGTAAGTAAAGGAAGTAGGCAAGTTAGTTAAGCACTTTAGTAAGGGTTTACCTCTATAGGGTTTACCTTTAGTAAGGGTTTACCTCTTTAATATAAGCACAGACGTGAGCAAATTAAGAAAAGTCATTAAATAAAGTATGATAAGTAGTAACTAATTAATGAAGATTTTGTTTAAGTATATAAGTAAGTAAATACAGCATGTAATGAACTAAGAACATTATGTTTAGTAAGTTAAGGTACTTAAGTTATTTAAAGTTAAATAAAGTTATTTAAGTAAAATAAGTAAATAGTTAACATAAGTAAGCTAGGTTGCAAGTTACTTAAGAAAATAATTTCAGTAATATAATAAAATATAAAGCAAAATTATTTTAATTTGAAGTTTGGCAATTCAAATTTATTTGTATAGTGATTTTAACAATGGACATTGTCTTAAGGCAGCTTTACAGAAGTATAGAAAAATGCTAAGTTAAGTTAGTATTTATCTCTATCATTTATCCCTAATGCAAGCAAGTCTGAGGCGACGGTGGTGAGGAATAACTCCTTGAGATGATAAGAGGAAGAAACCTTGAGAGGAACCAGGCTCTGTAGGGCCATTTGGGTGACGCTGGACAGTAAATAATGTAAATGTAACTTAAATAATGTCCTTTCTTCAACTGTTTATAGTGACGTGGAATTGTGCATCCGAGAGCTACTGAGGAACTAACAGGTCAGTGTAATACTTGGCACGAATTCAATAGAACTAACAAAGCTGACCGACACAATGCCAGTTCAAACGGTGTGATAGTCTTCTTTATTTAATGGTTTGGACATGTTCAGAGGAGGGAGAGTGAGTATATTGGTAGGAGAATGTTGGACAAGGAGCTGCCAGGCAGGAGGCAAAGAGGAAGGCCAAAGAGGAGGTATATGGATGGAATAAATGAGGATATGAAGCTAGTGGGTGTAAGTGTTGAGAAAGAAGAAGAAGAAGAAGAAGATTTAGGTAAGTAAATAAAATGAACAGTAACCTAAAACAAACCTTCAGAAATCTGACAGATGAAATCCTCTTCCTGTAGGCAAAGGTGCCGATGATGCTGGCAGACTCCAGGTCGTAGACATCTAGTTTATCGTTTACGACAACGACATACTTATCTCCTGCTGGTGACCACTGCACGATCTGTGCATCTTCACAAACGACAAGACGAATATCATTTCAAGAGACTGTCCAGTGGATTGGGGGGGGGCCTTTAAAAGGTTTTTAAAGATTTTAAAAGCTTACTTTGTTTAATGTTCTTGGTAAAAGCTGGCCTTCCCTCGATAAGATTCCACGTTCTAGAAAAAGTCAGAAATCTATATTTCACATTGGATGCAAAAACAAAAAACACAGTTAAGGGCTTCATGACATATTCGGAAGCACACTCGCTACTTTACCTGAGCTTCTTGTCCGTCCCAACAGACAGCGCAAGTTTTCCAGACGGATGCATTGAGAGAGAAGTCACATGACCCCTACGGAACAAACGCAAAACATAAAACGTCAGCCAAAAACATAACACAAAACTCCTCATCAGCGACTCTGATTACAGCGACACTTACATGTGAGCTTTAATGGATTT
This sequence comes from Hemibagrus wyckioides, assembly GCF_019097595.1. NCBI lineage: Eukaryota > Metazoa > Chordata > Actinopteri > Siluriformes > Bagridae > Hemibagrus > Hemibagrus wyckioides. The sequence continues at coordinate 3,405,775 of NC_080710.1, read as the reverse complement.
CAGACATTCCCATGTCTTTGTGCTCCACACACACAGCAGACCGTCTTCCCCACCGCTCAGTAAGTGAGAAGTAGAACCGAACTCCAGGCACGAGATAGTACCTACACACACACACACACAGCCGTTTTGAATTCAGTTCACGTCCATGAAGCTTTGACCGTGGATCCCCCCCCCCCTCACCGTCATGGTGTAATAGCGCCCCATGCTCCGTTCTCGTCTTCATGTCGTAGAGCTGGACGGTTTCGTCTTTGCTTCCCGTAGCGACGAACTGCTGGTTGGCCGCCACCGCGGAGAGACACGCCGTGTGAGCGTGGTGCGTGAAAACCGGCTCTAATCTCCATTCCTGCAGGACGCAACACAATAATCTGAAAACTACCTCGAGACTCAGGGACACACATATAATACTTTAACATCTATAGAGCAGACATTTCAAGTCAAAGTGAAACTGCTCCATAATGATGTCCTGCTCAGCTATTTGACTTTTTATGCACGTTATTTATTTTTTAAATTTACTCTGACCTAAAATATATTATTATTATTTTATCCGTCATATTTACTTCATATACTGTTTTAGAATAATGTATTATTTATTTTCTTTACTCTAATTCATGAAATAATAAATATTTCTAGAAAATTCTAAAACATTTTCTCTCATTTTGGGAACTTACATGCTGTTTTTTACGAACATTTTTCATTATATTGATAAATAAATAAATAAATGCCACAGTTAGGTATAATTTATTGCTTAAGAATATTGTGTTGTTTTTATTTATTTATTTATTAATTATTGCTACTACTTTCCTGTGTTGGTGAAACATTTGTGTCACCAGAGGAAATTTACACTTTTGGTGGTTTCTCTGTTACATGAAACATGACAAACTTAGAGATAGAGAGATAGAGAGAGAGAGAGAGAGAGACAGACAGACAGAGAGAGAGTGAGAAACAGAGAGAGAGAGAGAGAGAGAGAGAGAGTGAGAGAGAGACAGAGAGAAAGAGAGAGAGAAAGAGAGAGAAGGAGAGAGAGAGAGAGAGAGAAAGAGAGAGAGAGAGAAAGAGCGAAGGAGAGAGAGAGAGAGAGAGAGAGAGAGAGAGACACAGAGAGAGAGACAGACAGAGAGAGAGAGAGACAGACAGAGAGAGAGTGAGAAACAGAGAGAGAGAGAGTGAGAGAGAGACAGAGAGAGAGAAAGAGAGAGAGAGAAAGAGAGAGAGAGAGAGAAAGAGCGAAGGAGAGAGAGAAAGAGAGACAGACAGAGAGAGAGAGAGACAGACAGAGAGAGAGAGAGACAGACAGAGAGAGAGTGAGAAACAGACAGAGAGAGAGAGAGAGACAGACAGACAGAGAGAGAGAGAGAAACAGACAGAGAGAGAGAGAGAGACAGACAGACAGAGAGAGAGAGAGAGAGAGAACGTGTTCTCTGCTGTAGTTGATTTTTTTCCTCCAGAAGCAGGACGCTGTGTGTTTTATTCTTTACTCGGGAATTTCACAGTGAGGATTTAAAGAAAGTAAAAGTGACAGATTAAGAGATGATGTTTACCTTCTCTTCTTCTTCTCCTCCTCCTCCTTCTGCAGGACACACTCGGTACCCAAACACTATCTGCTCATAACTTCCAACAATCACTTCCACATGATCTCCCATTTCAGCAGTGTTCTCCTCATTACAGTCTGCTCCCCAAAAGAAATCGATTATGTGATTAATTCTTTAAAAAACAAACCTTTTAATACTGAAGAAACACCATCTTTCCTAACCATGTGCGTAGTGTTGGGTCCAGAAGGGGTGTTGAGTGTATTTCCGGTTCATGTCAAATTAAAAGTCACGGTGCTAAACCTGACAGCGTTCAGTGCTAATTCTTCTAGCAAACATATATATATATATATATATATATATATATATATATATATATATATATATATACATATATACCCTCTATACAGCATTCATTCATCTATACATATTCTCATTAAAAAAAGGTTTAATCTAGAAATCTAGTCGATTTCTAGGAGTATAATCACTTATAAAACTTTGCTAGTTCAGTTATTTTCTCCAATTCCTTTAATTGGCAGATTCCTTTGAGAACAAAATTGCAATAAACATCTCAATCTGGAGATCAATTCAATAAACACATGACATCTGTCAGCTGAAAACATATAACAACGTCTAAATAACATGACAGTTTTTGTGTTTCTGTGATTATAATAATATATAAAAAAGATGAGGCTTTAAACGAATTTACACAATGTCACTGCTTTATTATGTAAAGATGACCAAAGGGAATTCGGGATCAGTCTCTGCTTTGTGCTTGAACCCGAGAAAGCATCACAAAAATGAAATCTAATCTGCAATGTTTCTCTTTCTGAGTGATGATGGTGCGAGTCGCTCAGTAGATAAGCGCTTTACAGTCTCCTCTGGGCTTCTTGATCTTGTCGTAGTTCTTGCTGATGACATCGAAAAGGATGGCCTGGAATTGAAAGCAGAGTCAGGGTCAGTGTGTCGAGAGAGAGTGAGAGAGAGAGAGAGAGAGAGAGAGTGCGATGGACAAAAATGCTAGCGTTAAAGGATCGGATGTGAAGACATACGTATGTATTGCGGATCTCCAGAACCACGATGCGCAGCTCACAGTACTGGTGCAGATCCAACTCGTGAACCAGTTGTCTGTAATCACCCTGTAACATATATACACATTAATATATATATATAAAGTCTAGTAGGCTAGACTTAATATCTGGCTTCAATCCAACATCCAATTGTAACAATAAATGAATAAAAGTAATCTAGAGGTAAACATGCTAGTAATACCTTATCATTTCTATAGTAACACTCTATATAAGCAATTGAAGTTTAAGTATTCGCCCCTCTGGGTGGACCAACCTCCTTCGGCTGCAACTACAACTGCAAGACTTCTGGAATGATCTTTTTAGCAGCTTTACACACTCTTAATACTTTCGATCATTCTTTTTGGCTAAAACCGTTGATGAAATGCCTCCGATCAATATGATGCTCCCACCACCATGCTTCACTGTGATGGGATTCTGTATCATGTGACACTTACACACACATGTTCAACCACTTAAGTAAATTCTGCACCAGAACTACAGACTTTAAGACTTTTCCCACACTAGAGACAAATATTTATGCATTTTGGTGAAGTTCTCATTGAGGACACATTTATTCACAATGATTGAAGGAGTCTCCAGTGTCATTGTCCACCATCTTTAGGACTTAGGTCCTAGTTTACTTTTGAAAACTCCAACCACTTCATCCGTTGATTATTTCTCTATTATATCATGACACCCAGTGTTTTATGCCTTACATCTCGCTGTAGCCTTTCTGTAAGCTCATGTATGGATAGTTCTCAGAGGTAAATGAAGGTAATCCTCACCACATGTGGCGTTTTGGAAGCCTTGGCCACAGCATCTCCTCTCTCGCTGTAATACCTGAACACAAACCGAATACAGCGCTTAACTCCCAACACCATGTCAGAATGAAATTCTAGAATTAACATAAGCGTCACTTACTTTGTGATCTGTGTCTGGAATCCTTCGATCTTGGTGCGGGTGTTGGTCAGCAGCTCGAATACCTTTTCCTATAGAATTTTATTCCAACGTCATTAGTATCATCGGTATCAGTCATCGGGTTATTTCTATCAAATATGAGCTTTGAGATTCACCTGCACGGCAACGCCAAAGTTGTTCCCATCCTCGATCCTGGGGATCTGTAGTTGTACCCACATGGACACCTTACACAGAGGAGATGGATTATATTCAACACATCATTTCCCATTGGACTTCTAGGGTGCATTCAGGGGTGGGGGGGGGATGTATACTTATGCAAGTCACTATACACAACAAGTGAAAGTTGAGTCCAGGTTCAAATCTGAGTTCTTACTGTATTAAGGTTTTCCTTCAGCGTCTGAATGTGGGGTTTTATGGCTTTAATGAGATTGTCCACTTTCTCGTTACTGGCTATGGGGCCACAGGGAGGTCCAGCTGCAGCACAAAATACTAATTTTAGCTTCAAATATATAATGCCAGTTTGTGTCTCAGACCACATATTGTAACTTAACATGGATTTATAAAAATAATATAAAAATATTGAAGATATTTTCTTATGGAATTCACCTTCTTCTTCCTCTTTGTCTTCAGATTTCTTTCCCTCCTTTGCTTTCTTCTGTAAAGAAATAAAGACATATTTATATACATTATCTTATAATAAGTGTTGAATACCACTGGTCAGAAGGTGGTGGTGAAGTTTCTGTACTAGCAGAGCTCATTTACAGGGAAGTTCAGTCGTGGATGTGTCCAACATCTCTACTGGCTTTTTTACTATAAACTTCTTTCAACATGTTGGCCACTTTTTTCACCCTACATAAAGCGCGATGCAGCGGCACTTCAGTCATTTTTCCTTACTAGATCTCTCACCTCCTCATCTGTACACTCGTCTCATAGATCTTTAACTAACCGAGCCTCTGGGACGTATTGCTGCATTTCAATTCTGAAACTTTAGCCCTATTTGGACGGATTCAATTTACACAGGGTCCTGGAGGAAGGTCCTATTAGGTTCCTAGGCTCTTCTATGCGAATGAATTTTTGTTCAGTTCGATCATCAGTGTTTTCAGTCCTTTTCTGAGAAAATTACAGGTCTAATAATGGGATAGCTTAGTTGTTAAGGCATTGCACTGCTGATAAGAAGGCTGTGAGTTCAAGTTCCAGGTCCACCAAGCTGCCACTGCTGGGCCCCTGAGCAAGACTCTTAACCCTCAGTTCCTCAGATGTATAAAATGAGGTGAAAATATAAGTTGCTCTGCATGAGGGCGTCTGCGAAACTTTGGTTCGTCCCAAACTAAAATAAAATCTCCACTCCACTCATCTTTAAGTGGTTGGATTGCATTTTGTGAATAGAGCATGATGAAAAATGCACCTCACTAACAACTCACTCCTGCTTTGAAATTTTATTGCTGTCTGTAAAAAAGTAAACTCATCCAATCCGAACAAGGCTTTAGACTCTACCAACATCTACACTACTTCGACACTGGGTCTAGGCGTTTATCAAAAGACAAATATTTCAGCATATATCAATATACACAGATCAGGCATAACATTATGATCACCTGCATAATATTGTGTTGGTCCCCCTTTTGCTGCCAAAACAGCCCTGACCCATCCTGCCCTGTGTATTCTGACCCCTTTCTATCAGAACCAGCATTAATTTCTTCAGCAATTTGAGCAACAGTAGCTCGTCTGTTGGATCGGATCACACGGTCCAGCCTTCACTCCCCACGTGTATCAATGAGCCTTGGCCGCCCATGACCCTGTCTCCGGTTCACCACTGTTCCTTCCTTGGAGCACTTTTGATAGATACTGACCACTGCAGACCGGGAACACCCCACAAGAGCTGCAGTTTTGGAGATGCTCTGATCCAGTGGTCTAGCCATCACAATTTGGCACTCGAATCCTTACGCTTGTCCATTTTTCCTGCTTCTAACACATCAACTTTGAGGACAAAATGTTGACTTGCTGCCTAATATATCCCACCCACTAACAGGTGCCATGATGAGGAGGTCATCAGTATTACTCACTTCACCTCTCAGTGGTCATAATATTATATCTGATCGGTGTATGTAATGTGTTTCATGGTGGAATTTTTTGGGGTTCATATTTAATACAAGTACCTCTTCTTTCTTCTTTCTCTTAAGCTCCTCTTTGGCAGGGTCTGGGATCGGGATGTCCAGCGGAGCTCTGAGAGTAGAAAGGTCTTCCAGAACCAGTGAGACCTGAAGAGAGGCATGTGATGGAAAATATTACAGAAATATTATCTTTCATGTGTTTTGGTAAGATGCAAAAGGGATTTTGGACACTTCACCTGGAGCAGGTTGTCCATTTCTGCAATCTTCTGAGGGAAGAAAGTTGAGATGAGTTGCTCTGCCTGTGTGAGAGAGAAAATGCTATAGAGTTACAGTCGACTACCTCATTAAGAAAAAAAAATCTGCACGGAATCAGCACTTTACCTCTCTGGTGAGTTTCTTGGTAAACCCATCAACCTGTAAAAAATACAAATACAGACCCATGAACCTGCAGATATTTCATTAAAAGCGAATTATTTTGGTTAGGATCGGTTTCATGGCCTACGATGACAAATGAAAATCCAGCACTTACCTCTTTTTTCGACGCAGGGCTCATGTCTAAGGAAGTCATGGTGTTCAGGGAAATGTTTTAAACTTCTTTCAATTAAATATCGCCTGTCGACTTGCTTTAAAAGCGCGACAGAAACAAAAATAAAATTAGAAATTATTTCCGAGGAAGCAAACCAGAAGCGCTTGAGCTCGCTATAGAGAGTGAAAGTGAAAGTAAAATCCGGTATGATCCGGAATTCCCAAAAACAGCAGCGCACACGGGGGGGCGGGGACTTTAATGATATATGATACGTGATACTTTAGATGATAATTTCAGATATATATATATATATTATTTTGAATACTTTTCAGTAGCCTAATCACGGAAGTTGAATTAAATCAAGAAATTAATTAAATATTAAAATAATTTCTGTTATCGAAGTCTGTGTTATTTCAAAATAAGAGTAACCACTCATCGTAGAATTATTACAGCATCTGTATATTGTAATTGTTGGAAAATTGCTGTGGAAAAAAGGCAATAAATAAATAAATAAATAAATAAATAAATAAAACCAACTGTAGTGGATTGATTTTTTTAAAATAAATGTACATGCATGTGTTTTATTCTTTTCTTATCCTCTATGTGTTATGAGTGTAGTCTATGTGTATTGAAAAGTAGAATCCTAAATTTGTGTTTGTTTAAAAGCTGTATGGGGGAAAATTACCCCCCACCCACACCCACACACACACACATACACACACACACACTTAAAGGCAGATAGGAAGCTACAGATTTATACCTTTTAAGCTCATGGTATGGCAAACAAACAAAAAGTTCTGTGGTCTGTACTTTTTTTAATGATTATTACTAGAAAATATATGCTCTGTCTGTCAACTGTTAATATGAATTTCTCTCCAATTACATTTCAGCATTAAAAAATGTTAACAGATCGACTATATTCATAAGTTAAAACGTCACTGAAGTGGATTATAAGATACTATCCCACTGTAGAATCAAACCAGGGGTCACTCTGTGTAGTCACGTGACTGGGCTGTCTCTGATTGGCTGTTTGAAGCTACTTCTCTAGGCTCGTTAGAGTTAGCCCACAGCTTAAGCCTCATATCGTGCTGTGTGTAGTTACAAAGACAAGTGGTGGTGCTGTTGCACTAAATTTCACAAAAATACTGAATAACACTTAAAACATTTGTTTCCTCGTAAATAAAATGAGAAAATGCCCAAAATGAAACCTTATATTAATTATTTTTGTTTGAAAGGGGGAGGAGGAGGGGGTGCTTAGCCTGCTAGCCTAATTCCATGCTTCTTGTTTTCACAGAAATATAAATAAAAAGTGAGAAAAGGCCAAATTTAATTACAAAAAAATTTTCTGTTTAAAAAAAAACATACAGAGAAACATGTGACGAACTTTGTAAACATGGCAGAGGGAAATAAAAACAGCTAGACATTTAAGAATAAGAGAAAGAGGAATGTTGAAGAGACTCAAGAGAAGCAAAAAATATATATATTGGAGAAAGCACCAGAAGAAATACTTTTTCGTTCATAGTTCACTTTTCTTTATGAAACATCGAAAGGAAACAAGCAACAGCGCTGTCCAAAGGTCAATTTAGTGTAAAAAGAAAAATAAAATTAGGACAGTTACACGGATAAGATCGTAATCTCCAGTTAAATCTGGTGCGAAGTTTGTTAGGATACATGAAGCGACGGAGAATGTAAGTCTGATTGCCTCTGCCAAGAAGTTACAGCTGGTTGGATCTTCAAGCAGGAATATTATCCAGAACAGAATCAGGCATTTCACTGCAGTCCCCTGACTTATAATGTGTAAATAAAAGGCACATGGACATCTCTTCAATGCATGGGGTGTGAGACAACTTAAAGACTTTCAGCTGATAAAAGAGATTTTCACTGGTTTATTCAGTCAGGTCAGGTAAATACATTCACAACCGTTTCATATGTCTCCTAAACAGTTTTTTTTGGTCCAATGTCTTTGATCATGCCCATTACTGCATGTACATTTGTCAACACAACTCAAGATTTTTTTTTTTGTAACCCATCAAGACAATTGACCAATGAGTTACAGTGACTAAGTCTTAGCTTTATGTGGCTGGTGTATTTCATTATTATTATTATTATTATTATTATTTTATAATCATTACTGTCCTTATTATTATTATTATTGCAAGATTGAAAGATTGTAGCTTAAACGATTGGTTACTTCCCCAACTCATGCTCAAACACGATACAGCAAACATTTCAAAGTAGTGTATAATAAAAACATCAAGTTCTTGTCCATCAATCCCTGACTCTCTCCTCGAGAGCCTGTAGCTCCGCCTCTAGCTGCTTGGGCAGGTCGACGCCCACCTGCTGTGTGAAGTAGGCTTTTATCTCTTGGACTTCTTTTTGCCAGAAAGGTTTAGGAACGTCAAAAAGCGCCTCCATATCGACTTTATCGCTCAGGCCTTGTGTGTTGATGGCGCCCTCTTGAGGCAACCATCCTATGGCGCTTTTTCTGGCCGCCTCGTCCTCGCTGGTGCGTTCGCAGCGGCGGAAGATCCATTCGAGCACTCGGGAGTTCTCTCCGAAGCCGGGCCACAGGAAGGACTTGGTCTGCGGATCTCTCCGGAACCAGTTGACGTGGAAGATCTTGGGAAGCTGCGTGGGTCCCTTCCTCGTCTCCATGCTCAGCCAGTGGCTCAGGTAGTCGCCAAAGTTGTAGCCGAAGAACGGACGCATAGCGAAGGGGTCGTGCATGACCACTTTACCTGTGACACACAAGATACGGTTTGGTGCAATTCATTTCTAGTTACACAGCAGTGTTGTGTGGAAAGCTGGATTCTGATTGGCCGGAAGGTAAGGTTTATAGAAGATACCTTTATGTTCTGCAGCTGCTGTGGATTCCGATCTCATGGCAGCACCAACAAACACTCCATGTCGCCAGTTGAACGATTCATACACTAGCGGCACTCCTGTGAAAAAGAACAGATAGATGTTATTACAGGAAAACAAAACAAAACAAAACGTTACAATTGCCCTCACCTTCTGGTCTCCGGCCACCAAATACGATGGCGTCAATTGGCACTCCTTCGTCGCTCTCCCACATGGGGTCCATGATGGGACACTGGGCGGCGGGGGTACAGAACCTCGAGTTGGGGTGTGCACACGGTTTGGAATCACCTGTAAAGTATCGCCTGTTTTACTCGTATGTCTCTTTAATAAATGTAAGAAAGAAGAAACGACGGATGAGTTAATATTAATATTCATGAGTTTATAATATTACCAGGCTTCCATAAATTTCCATGCCAGTCATTCAGAGAGATTCCAGGCGCCGGCGGTTCGAGACCCTCCCACCAAACGCCGCCGTCACTTGTCTCGCCCACGTTTGTGAATATCGTGTTCTTTGAAATGGTTTCCATGGCATAAGGGTTGGTCTTCATAGATGTACCAGGAGCTACACCGAAGAAGCCGTTCTCCGGGTTGATGGCTCTGAGTTTACCTGCGAAAAAAAACCACCTGATTTCAGTGACAGGAGGTTTTCTTTTGTTTGCAATACACAAGAAACACGGATACGGAGCTTCGGACGTTCCGAGACGTCTCTCACCCTGACTGTCGAACTTCATCCAGGCAATATCGTCTCCCACACACTCCACCTTCCAACCTGGCAGCGTCGGCTTCATCATAGCCAGGTTGGTTTTGCCACAAGCACTTGGGAAAGCAGCCGCAATGTACCGCTTCACACCCTGAGGATTCGTGATTCCCAGAATCTAAAAAAGAGAGGAAAACAGAACTTAAGCTTCCGTTTCTATCAATAAGACACGGAAGATCTCCGAGTTTTTACTCACCAGCATATGTTCAGCTAGCCAGCCTTCATCTTTGGCAATACGAGAGGCAATACGGAGCGCAAAACACTTCTTTCCCAGCAGGGAATTCCCGCCGTAGCCGCTTCCGAATGACAGGATCTGCCTGCTATCCGGGAGATGGGAGATCAGCACCTTGTCTGGATTGCAAGGCCACTGATTTATCAAAGGAGCTGAGAAACAGAAATACAGAATATATTAGCAAGGTGCAGAGAGAAGTAATTTTTTTATTGTTCAGACCACAAAAAAAAAACACCAGTGTATGTTGGCATCTGCTGGAGGCAGTTCATTTGTTTGCATCTAGTGAAAGAAAGTTCCAGAAGCAAACAAAGCCTTTGGGGGAATTTTAATAGGTTTGACTGAAAAAAGGTCTCTCCTTAATTACTATAATAACTACTACTGCTAAACCATAAATACTGGCACTCTCGTGTCTTTAGGGCAAATCTGGGACTGCCAAAATCGTTCGCTCTTAAAACAATTAACAAAACAAATAATAAAACTGATTGGTTTTTCTGTGATGTTTCCAGACAAGAACTTTCCACAACTTTCTTCAAACTGTAGTGTGCATAGATTTAAAAACAAACATCAGAGAATTGTAATATTTTGCACCTTTTGTACATTTCCGGTTGAATTAGAGTTCAGCCAAAAAAAGTAATAAATCTTCGGTACCTTTAAGTGGCAGAGGTCGACCCAACGAGTGCTGGCAACGAACAAACTCCGCCCCCTCCGCCAGTTTCTCCAGGACCGGCGTACCCATGCGGGTCATTATTCCCATGCTGGCCACTACATACGGAGAATCCGTCAACTGAACGCCAAACTTTGCTAGAGAGGAGTTCACCGGACCCATGCTGAATGGGATCACGTACATGGTCCGACCTGGAGTGAGACGATGACAAAGAGAAGACGATGTCAGAGCTCCGGTCATTTTTTGATGTGGCTTGGTTAATTTTCTAATATTTATTATTACTGAACACTGAGTTTTGGAAGTTCTTGCAGGTTCTGAGTGTCAAAGCAATACATAAGAAAGAAAACTAAATGGCCGGCGTTTGAGGAATCACTCAAGTGGACCTGCCTGACATGCTGCCAGGGAATCGTTCCTCTCTGGCTTTCTGGAAATCACTCTCGCTCATCCAGCTGCCCAGCTGACTCTTCACGCCGTTGCTGGGGATGGGAACCGTGTCTCTCTGATGCTTAGTGACGATCACCGTCTTGCTCTCCACACGAGCCACGTCTTTCGGGTCGGTACGAGCCAGCCAGCTGCGAAACAGCGACACGTCAGTGTTTAAGACTCATGACATTCGATCATCAATTCAGGAGTTAAAACAATAATGCCTGGCTGCTATAAGGAACAGGTTTACAGGTGGTGGAATGTACAGGAACTCGCTCGTCTGGTATACGTTTAACGACATTAATAACGTCTCAGTGACATAAATATTTACACAGGAAAGAGTCGGGTTCCAAACCTGCTTAAATCACTTGTTATTAAAATCACCTGTGTGAAGTTTACCCCTAGAATATGCCGGAATTTTTTTGAGTAGAAGATATAAGATATTTGATTGAGATTACGTCTGGAGTCACTGAAATATACACATTAAACCCAGACAAAACAAAACAAATTACTGAACACTGGCTTTACTGCTCTGTCTATAAACACAACGCGAGGTGTTGCAACAAGCCGCAGTTCAGCTTTCCTGCATTTCCTGAATCTCTGGATCTTCGGTCATTAAACGTGTCGTAAAGCGCAGTAAGCCGGAGTCATCTCACTCACCAGTTCTCATACTTGGGTAACTTTTTCACCATGCCTTCTTTTTCCAAGCCGGCCAGGATGTCCGAGGTCTCCTGGGCCGTGCCGGTCACCACGTGCACTCGAGCCGGTTTGCATTCAGCCACGGCGTCCGACACGAACTCAGCCACGGCTTTGGGGAGAGAGGGGACGCTGGCCAGCGAGCGAACCCCGACTGCGGCTCCCAAAACATCCCATCTGAGGATCAGCAAACACACAACACGTCAGCTGCTGCACACAAGCTGTTAATGACGTAGATCTCTGACATGCTGAGAGATAAACATATAGCTACATGGGCTGAGCTTTAGTGTTAATAACAAGACAACAGAATTAATTTTTTACAAAAAAAACACACAATATTCAGTCTCAGAGGTCAAACAGTGTGTGTTTTGAAATTTGCCATCGGAAGGAATTCATGGGAAATGATCCAGATGAACACAACACACTGTACAGACAGGAAAACCAGGCCATCAGCACAACAACACACTCATATAAGAGTCAAAATACACTCTCTAATGCAATCATGCAAACACACATATACACACACACACATACACACAGACACACACGCACACAAATACACACATACAGACAGGCACAAATACACACACATATATATATATATATTTATATATACACACACACACAAATATACACAAATACACATACACATATATATATATATATATATATATACACACACAAATATACACAAATACATATATATATATATATATACACACTATATTGCCAAAAGTATTCGCTCACCTGCCTTGACTCGCATATGAACTTAAGTGACATCCCATTCCTAATCCATAGGGTTCAATATGACGTCGGTCCACCCTTTGCAGCTATAACAGCTTCAACTCTTCTGGGAAGGCTGTCCACAAGGTTTAGGAGTGTGTTTATGGGAATTTTTGACCATTCTTCCAGAAGCGCATTTGTGAGGTCACACACTGATGTTGGACGAGAAGGCCTGGCTCTCAGTCTCCGCTCTAATTCATCCCAAAGGTGTTCTATCGGGTTGAGGTCAGGACTCTGTGCAGGCCAGTCAAGTTCATCCACACCAGACTCTGTCATCCATGTCTTTATGGACCTTGCTTTGGTCACTGGTGCACAGTCATGTTGGAAGAGGAAGGGGCCAGCTCCAAACTGTTCCCACAAAGTTGGGAGCATGGAATTGTCCAAAATGTCTTGGTATGCTGAAAAATTCAGAGTTCCTTTCACTGGAACTAAGGGGCCAAGCCCAGCTCCTGAAAAACAACCCCACACCATAATCCCCCTCCACTAAACTTTACACTTGGCACAATGCAGTCAGACAAGTACCGTTCTCCTGGCAACCGCCACACCCAGACTCGTCCATCAGATTGCCAGATGGAGAAGCGCGATTCGTCACTCCAGAGAACGCGTCTCCACTGCTCTAGAGTCCAGTGGCGGCGTGCTTTACACCACTGCATCCGACGCTTTGCATTGCACTTGGTGATGTATGGCTTGGATGCAGCTGCTCGGCCATGGAAACCCATTCCATGAAGCTCTCTGCGCACTGTTCTTGAGCTAATCTGAAGGCCACATGAAGTTTGGAGGTCTGTAGCGATTGGCTCTGCAGAAAGTTGGCGACCTCTTCGCACTATGCGCCTCAGCATCCGCTGACCCCGCTCCGTCAGTTTACGTGGCCTACCACTTCGTGGCTGAGTTGCTGTCGTTCCCAAACACTTCCACGTTCTTATAATACAGCTGACAGTTGACTGTGGAATATTTAGGAGCGAGGAAATTTCACGACTGGATTTGTTGCACAGGTGGCATCCTATCACAGTTCCACTCTGGAATTCACTGAGCTCCTGAGAGCGACCCATTCTTTCACAAATGTTTGTAAAAACAGTCTGCATGCCTAGGTGCTTGATTTTATACACCTGTGGCCATGGAAGTGATTGGAACACCTGATTCTGATTATTTGGATGGGTGAGCGAATACTTTTGGCAATATAGTGTATATATATATACACACACACACACACACACACACAAATACACACATACACACAAATATACACAAATACACACATATACATATATATTTATATATATACACACACACACAAATACACACACATACACACACACACGCACACAAATATACACAAATACACACACATGCACACAAATATACACACACAAATATACACAAATACACACACACGCACACAAATATACACAAATACACACACATGCACACAAATATACACACACAAATATACACAAATACACACACACGCACACAAATATACAAATACACACACACGCACACAAATATACACAAATACACGCACACAAATACACAAATACACACACACGCACACAAATATACACAAATACACACACACACACACACACAAATATACACAAACACACACACACACACACAAATACACACACACACACACAAATATACACAAATACACACACACACAAATATACACAAATATACACACACACACACACAAATATACACAAATACACACACACACACAAATATACACAAATACACACACACACACAAATATACACAAATACACACACACAAATATACACAAATACACACACACACACAAATATACACAAATACACACACACACACACAAATACACAAATATACACACACACACACAAATATACACAAATATACACACACACACACAAATATACACAAATACACACACACACAAATATACACAAATACACACACACACACAAATACACACACACACACAAATATACACAAATACACACACACACACAAATATACACAAATACACACACACACACACACAAATATACACAAATATACACACACACACACACACAGACGCACACAAAAATACACAAATACACACACACACACACAAATACAGACACACACACACAAATATACACAAATACACACACATACACACACAAATATACACAAATACGCACACACACACAAATATACACAAACACACACACACATACACAAATACACACAAATATACACAAATACAGACACACACGCACACAAATATACACAAATACACACATACACACACAAATATACACAAACACGCACACACATACACAAATATACACAAATACACACACATACACACACAGACGCACACAAAAATACACACATACACACACACACAAATATACACAAATACACACACACACAAATACAGACAGACACACACAAATATACACAAATACACACACACAAATACAGACACACACGCACACAAATATACACAAATACACACACATACACACACAAATATACACAAATACACACACACACACACAAATATACACAAATATACACACACACACACACACAGACGCACACAAAAATACACAAATACACACACACACACACAAATACAGACACACACACACAAATATACACAAATACACACACATACACACACAAATATACACAAATACGCACACACACACAAATATACACAAACACACACACACACATACACAAATACACACAAATATACACAAATACACACACACGCACACAAATATACACAAATACACACATACACACACAAATATACACAAACACGCACACACATACACAAATATACACAAATACACACATACACACACAGACGCACACAAAAATACACAAATACACACACACACAAATATACACAAATACACACACACACAAATACAGACACACACACACAAATATACACAAATACACACACACAAATACAGACACACACGCACACAAATATACACAAATACACACACATACACACACAAATATACACAAATATGCACACACACACACAAATATACACAAATACGCACACACATACACAAATATACACAAATACACACACATACACACAAATATACACAAATACGCACACATACACACACAAATATACACAAATACGCACACACACACACAAATATGCACACACATATACACAAATACACACACACACACACAAATATACACAAATACGCACACACATATGCACAAATACACACATACACACACACACAAATATACAGAAAAAACACACACACACAAATACAGACACACACGCACACAAATTATACACAAATATACACAAATATGCACACACACACACATACACAAATACACACACACACGCATACAAATATACACAAATACGCACACACATATACACAAATACACACACACATGCACAGGCACAAATATACACAAATACACACACACACATATACACAAATACACCCACACAGGCACAAATATACACAAATATACACACATACACAAATACACACACACATATACACAAATACAAATACACACACACACACACAAATATACACAAATGCACTCACACACAAATACACACACACATACACTCACACACAAATACACACACACATACACAAATATACACAAATACACACACACATATACACAAATACACACACACATTCACAAATATACACAAATACACACACACATACACAAATACACACACACACAGGCACAAATACACACAAATACACACACACAAATATACACACACACACATACGTGCACACAGGCACACAACACACAAATACACACACACATCAGACAAACACACAAATACACGCATGCACAAATACACACACACACACAAATACATGCGCATACACACACACACAAATATATGCGCACACACACACACACACACAAAAATATATGCACGCACACACACAAATACATGCACAAATACACATGTACACACAAATACAGGTGTGCACACACAAACACGTATATGTAGTGAGTGAGCATTAAAGGCAGATGAGAGGAATGAGTGACACAAAGGATCTTTAAAGCTCACACACACACAGACACACACACACACACACACAAACACACACACACACACACAAACACACACGAAGAATTGAGCTTTAGACATCGCTTGGCTCAGTTCCAAGAACATTTCTTACCCAACATCTAGAACTATGTTGCTCAACCGCTGTGTTCAAAACACACGCAAGTCCACGACTCATCCTACAGCAGAGGCTGACACAGCAGGAAAGAAAGAAAGAAAGAAAGAAAGAAAGAAAGAAAGAAAGAAAGAAAGAAAGAAAGAAAGAAAGACTGGCAAAGTTAATACAGACAACCAAATAAATGCAGAAGAGAGAGAGAGAGAGAGAGAGAGAGAGAGAGAGAGAGAGAGAGAGATCATATATGGAGAGGAAAAAATGAAAGAAAAAAAAGTAAAAATAGGAAAAAAAAAATTAAAAACAAACAAAAAAAAAACAGTTTTCTAATAATACAGAATTTAAAATAAACCACAGACAAAATTCAGGAAAAAATAATCAATAAAAAATTTACAAGGAAGTAAGAAAATAAAGAATAAAGATAAATAGAGCGAGCGGGACGGACGGAGAGAGATAATGGAGTTTTGTTGTTTGGTGAATAATGCTGGATGAGTCTCAGGTCATTGTTCTGTAACTCATTTGACAGATGATTTAATCAGTCTGTTTATGACCTGAATGATCTGTCCATCTTTCCTTCTCCTGCTCTTCCTCTGATGAAGATTATCTCTTCATCTTTCTGAAAGTTTGTGGGACGACATTAAAGTTCCAGGATTTTACCTGGGGCAGATGTCATCATCTATCTATCTATCTATCTATCTATCTATCTATCTATCTATCTATCTATCTATCTATCTATCTATCTATCTATCTATCTATCTATCTATCTATCTATCCATCTATCCATCCATCCATCCATCCATCTCTCTCTCTCTCTCCCTTTCTGTCTCTCATTAACTCTCAGTAAAAGCTTCTGAGCTTTGCTCCTTAGCCTTTCTTAGAAACCCAAACCACGCCTCCTTCAGAATCGGCCAATCACGTAATCTGAACTGCATTGACACCCACTCTGCCGCTCTATGGGTTAACAGTCCCTCAAGCACACACACACACACACTTATGTTAATGTGTAATAGAAAATCTTGTCTGTGTATGTAGAGAGCAAAGACAGGCTGAGACACACACACACACACAGACAAAATGTAACAAAAGTATGCAACATGTTTATATAATGAAAATAAAGAATAAAATGTAGAGATAGGAAAAAATAAAGAATGAATAAAAACTGATTTAAAGAAATAAAGAGAGAGAGAGAGAGAGAGAGAGAGAGAGAGGGAGGAAAGATTAAAACAGTAGTAATAGAAGTAACAGATGAAAGAGGACAAGTGTGTAGGAGCTGAATGAATGAACTGAAGCTACACTGAGATCTTCAACACATCAAGCTGTGAGACTTTGATATCCTCTGAGTCCTGATAAACACTTATCAAGAGTCATTGCTCAACCACACACACACACACACACACACACACACCAACTGAATCACTGAATCATCAGTATTTGATTCATGCACAAATTGTCCTCAGTGTCCTGCATACTCTGTGTGTGTGTGTGTAATCAGTGTGTTTGCTCACTGCTGTGGTGATGTTCGTGATGTTTACGCAGTGTTTGTATGAGGACAAGTCCAACGTAGCCTCCAGGACGACGTTCACTGACTCACAGGGGTGTGTAATCCCCGAGCACTCACAAACATTGCCTCAGCAAAACCTCATATGCCACACAGGCTTGAAGAGACGCAGCGCTATGATTGGCCGAAGGTTTCATTTGGGGTGGGGGGACAGGGGGATAATTGGTACAACTGGTTGAGGTGGATGTCTGGAGGAGCTGTATTTGTCCCAAGGTGGGATTAATAGTTACCCCCCCCCCAAACGCCCCCTAACCCCCCACCACCCCCACCAATACAGGTCAAGGGTACTTTGTAAATCAAAGCATATCATGATGAAATAAATAAAGTATGATGAAAATAAAAAATAAAAAAAATTGCAAATAAAAAAGACAATAAATAAATCAAGAAAAAAACAAATGTATATGGTCAGATTTATTTGTATAGCAAATGTTTGCTTCATTTAAATAAATGAATGAAAAAGTAAGAAAAATAATAATAATAATAATAATAATAATAATAATAATAATAATAATAATAATAAGGGGGAAGAAAGACACAAAATCATAGGGGCTGGGTTTTATTTTGAATTTTTGTATCTTAATAATAATAAAAATAAATAAAAGAATAAATAATAAGCATTTAAAAGAAGGCAAATAAATGCTTTAAAAAAGTATACAGAGGGTGAAGATGATGTGCATCAATAAAAGATTTTTAAAAATTACTGAAACAATGAACAAACATGCATAAAAGTAAAAAAAAAAGTACTGCTAAAAATCAGTGAAACTGAAAATCAGTAACGACATGTTATCATGATGCAACACTTCTACCAAGAGCCTGTCTCGTGCTTTAAAAAAAAATAAAATAATAATAATAATAATAATAATAATAATAATGATGATGATAATAATAAATAATAATCATCATCATAATGTTAAAACTAAAATAATGTTGAATTGCATGTAAAATAACTTACCTTTTCAGACTCCCAACCAACAGAGACGACATGTCGGGAGTGTTGCAGACCTCACAGTTCACCGATCAGATCCCGAGTGAAGAGTTTAAGAGCTCGTGCTGTGGAATCCCGGAGCTCCTCGCTCATATATGCGCGCGCTGTCCCGAGACAGAAGTCCAAACGGTTAGAGAACCTTGCACTCTGCACACCTCCTGCAATCACTCACGTAGCCTGCAAGACGTGAAATCACGTTTGTGGGCTGATGGACTTGGCCACGTCCACTAACTAACGTGCTCTCACGTCTCGGAGAAAAGTCCACAAGCTCGCGCATTTCACTTTGTTCGGGCTCGTCAAGGCGTACGCGCGGCGCGTGCTCGTGGCACAGCGCGTGCACTTCGAAGCAGGAGCTATGTGTAATATATGTATATGTATATATATATATATATATATATATA
This sequence comes from Hemibagrus wyckioides, assembly GCF_019097595.1. NCBI lineage: Eukaryota > Metazoa > Chordata > Actinopteri > Siluriformes > Bagridae > Hemibagrus > Hemibagrus wyckioides. The sequence goes on along the minus strand of NC_080710.1, from coordinate 3,386,076 downwards.
TATATATATATATATATATATATATATATATATATATTCTTTAATTCTCGGTTTAGAATGAACTTCCTCTACGGAAGAAGAAACCGGGAGACGAGCAGCGCGAGCTGACGCAAGCGCCATCCTGCAGTCAGTTCCTGGAGGTGTAGCCCTTCATTACGTAGAACTTTTTCTCTTTTTTCATTCATTTCAGATTTCTTTAGCACTATATACCTGTACCTGTGAGGTGTAAACAAATCAGAAATAATAATAAAAATACGCACTTTCTTTTTAAACGAATGCAATCAGTGTACAGCAACATATGAGAACATTTGAACTCGCAAAATAAACGCTTTGCATTGACAGAAACTCTCTCGCTCTCTCTCTCTCTCTCTCTCTCTCTCTCTCTCTCTCTCTCTATATATATATATATATATATATATATATATATATATATATATATAAGGGTATATATATATATTACCCTTTTATTACATCTTGTATATTTCTTACTCAATACAGAACTTCTCAAAATGTCCGCCATTTTGTTTCACTGTGTATATTTGTGACACTGTGTGTATTTCTTCAACATCTTTCCACACAGAACGTCTTCAATCTTTACACCATTGTGTTAAAATCTCTCTCTCTTACTCAGTATATTTCTGTGACGAACGCCACAATCTGTCCAACATTTTGTTTATCTTGATATGACACTGTGACACTTCCGTACTCAGTATCTTTCTGTGTAGAACACGCTCAATAAGGCCGGCATTTTGTTAAACTTGTGGGAAACCTTGTATATTTAGTTAGAAAATGTACAGGGTGTCGGATTAAACAAAATGGTAGCAAGTATGGCGAGTATTAGAGGGTAATTAACAACCTCTTTTAATGAGTTTTATACTTGTATTTCAACAAGCTGTTTCCTGTTTCTAACGATGACAACCCTATGTGGACTTTGAGGACGACAACAATCCATCCATCCATCCATCGTCTATATCTGCTTTATTCCTAATTAGGGTCACACGGATCTGCTGGAGCCTATCCCAGCACACATTGGGTGAAAGGCAGTGGTACACCCTGGACAGGTCGCCAGTCCATCACAGGTCCACATATATAGACAGACAACCACACACACACACACACTCCTATGGGCAATTTAGAATTACCAATCAACCTAATGTACATGTTTTTGGACTGTGGGAGGAAACCTACAAAGGCACGGGGAGAACATGCAAACTCCACACAGAAAGGCAAAACCCAGGACCTTCTCACTGTGAGGCAACAGCTAACCAATAAGCCACCGTGCTGCCCACCAGCAACCTTAAATATAAATGAATACACACACTAACATTCTACACATGCTGTATCCGCATCACACAGCTGACTGTACATGAATGCAGAAAGGACATTGTTCATAATCACACTCTCCGGTGTCACCTAAATAAGGATGAGGTTCCCTTTGGAGTCTGGTTCCTCTCAAGGTTTCTTCCTCATACCATCTCAGGGAGTTTTTTCCTCTCCTCAGTTGCTTCAATTTCTCATGTTCTGTAAAGCTGCTTTGAAACAATCTCCATTGTTCAAAGTGCTATACAAATAAAATTGAATTAAATTAAATTATCGCTATACACAACAGGTTTTTTTCTGATACATTAGGTGCCCAATCCTGACAATTACACCATTCCTTTTTGTTTTGACTTACAAACAAACAGAATTAAACCTTAAAAGAATGACTTTTCTATTGATTTGAAACAAAATAATGATGAATGATAGAAGACACTAGCGTTTCTGGTCTCTCTGCAAACATCCTGTTGCTCTGTTAAAGTTAAAAAACCCTCCGGTAGCTATCACTGAGATAGTCACTGACGGTGCTGCTGACACTGGAGACTCCTTCCGTGATTGTTAAATAAGAGTCTCTTCACAGGAAACTTCACTATATGAATGGTTATGGGGTTGTTTTTTTTTTTTGAATAATAACACATCGATTATTAGATTATGCGAAACGTATAATTTCCAAGCCCCTGTGAATGAGTTGTTGCTATAGAAACCTATAGATAATATGTATTAGAATGAGCTCATTCGTATGAACAAAGTGCCTTCGGTTCCAGCTCTTTGTGTTCCAAAATAGAAACGTCCGACATGGCACGACAGCACAGGAGTCACCCAACCTGAAAAACATGTTTACTCTACAACGCGCTTTTTTTATTTACTTCATTCCAACAAAAATATTCATCTTACTCACAACGTCTGCTGACCTTTCACTTCCTGAAGAATTTATATATACATTTTTATACATGGTTTTCAGACGTATGTGCAATAAAATTCTGCATCGAAAAATCTCTGAAGACAAAACGTGAAAAAAATGAATCACGAAAAATCAAATGTGAAATTTATCTGCCAAATACCATAAATTTCACAACCGATTTTTCATGATTTATATTTATTTCAAAGATTTGTGTTTTCATTTTTTCATTACATCAATTTATAATTTTTAAAAACTGATTATTAAATTCATTTCCAAATGATTTTTATTATTATTATTATTTATTTATTTATTTTAATAATGTATTTTCACATAAAATAATTTTTCATGATTTTTTTGATGGATTTTTTTTTTAATTTCTCATTAAAAAAAACCCTTTTATTTATTTTCCCACAATTCATTTTGCACATGATTCACACATAACTCACAATTAAATATTTTTCCTATTAAGCTTAATTAAAAAAAAAAGAGGTTTCCTTTTACAGATACAAATTTGAAAGATTTTTATTTCCCTTTTTATTAATAAATAAATGCATTCAGATCAGCAGATCACATGCCTTCAAGTTACACCACCATGTTTTTAGAGTTAATATAAGATGATCTTAGGCAAGTGGTTTGAGACGACATGTTGCCTCTGTCTGGTTCGAACCTGTTCGTGAGATCATGGATTGATCTTTTTCATAAAAAGACACTATTGTCGTCACACTGATCTAGGTAAACAGTCTTGGCAATGTAGTAGTGATAGTACTGTGCTTTATCAGCTGTAACCTTTGAGCTCGGTGTTCGGGTTTTAATTGTAAGCCATGCCTCTGATCAGCGTTATCGGAGCTGGCAGATAAGAATTACAGGAATGTTGAAGCACATCCACATCACTCAGTGTTCTCAGAGCATACAGCAGTCAATTTCTTGCATAAACCTTTGGTTAGTGAACGTCACAGGTTGGTTCAGACCCACTCCAAACGCACATTTGTGCCTGGAATCCTCTATGGTTTGTTTATATGACATCACCATAAAGATCTTGATCACGTTACACTTCTTGTTCTTTTTAGCCAAGGCCCTTTGAAGGAGTTGTTGCTATAGCAACGATATTAGCATGACCAATCAGAATCAGCAGCAGATTTCCAGCAGCCAATGATTACGTAGAGTTTTCAGCGGAATTCTAAAACGAAATGAAGAAATCGAGAAACACAACATAACGGAAGGAGGTTTTTATTTATTTATTTAAATCAAGTCCAAAACTAGAAGGAAGAGGGGAATGTATTGTGATTGTGCTTGGTTAAAAGGTAGTGTACAGTCAAGAACCCAGACCCGTTCTTCCGTCTCGTCTCCATCTTTCGCCTGTTCAGGACTGAAACTGAAATCAGAGGAGAGGCGGGACGGGAAGAAAATAAAGAATAAAACATAAACAAAGAAAAAAATGTGATTATTCAAATGAACCAAAGGACAATCGAGGATGGAAAACGATCTTCCCAACCTGATACAGGTTACAATGTCGCTCCTGCTACAAAACACACACACACACACACACACACACACACAAAGGCTGATTTTCTTCATTATTTAAACAGAATAAAAGTGCACCCCTAGAAAAGACCGTCTGCTCCGACGTCAACATGCCTGTAACACTATTGGTGGATTTATTGAAAGGAATCGAATAATCCTGTACTGCTTTTGAACACGTTCGTTTATGGCACGCAACCGTCACGTGATCAGCTTATAAAGCCAACAACCAGGCCCGCTACGTCTTCAAGGGAACTTCTTAGCTAGCTAGCATGCTAAGTAGCGGGCCTAGCAATCCGCGATCATGTGCAGATAAAATGCGTAGCCACGTAAACAGAGAACATTTTAAAAAATAATTAAAATATAAATATTAAACAGCGCTTCTTTACACTTCGGCTATTTTTTGGAAAATCTTTCAAACGTGTTAAAGGCAGAATCGCCACGCAGGTCGCTAAACCATCCTTCCTCCTCTGATGTCTGAAATCCACATTTGAGTAAGAAAAAAAGGAGAGAGAGAGAGAGAGAGAGAGGAGAGAGAGAGAAAGAGAAAGAGAGAGAGAGAGAGAGAGAGAGAGAGAGAGTGTTGTTTTGAAGGAAAGGCACACCGGAGTCCGTCCTCGAGCCGAACCGCAGATATACATATTAAAGACGTGGATAGCCGGCGTTTCTGTTCATTCCTTTGACGTTATTTTTTTAGAAAGCAACATATTTGTTCATCATTTCCATTCCTTAACTTGTTTACCTGACCTTCATCTAATAAATAAACTAATCAAATGAAGTGAAGTAGTTAATAAACAAACAACACAGTAAATGACACGTGCACAAGCTAATTAGTCGGTCTCGCGTTTCGGCTGTTAAAGCAATTAAATAAGACGTACACATGAAATGTCACGTAACATGTAAGATACATTCTGTTGCAGGGAAAAAAACTAAACAAACAAATCCTCACTGTTTAGGAATAAGTTAAACGCCTGCTGACAACCGTTCATTTTCGCGCCTGGCTCTGTGTGTAGATCGACGTCATCATCCGTCTCCGCCTCTGACCCCGTGTTCACGCTAGCAAGTAACTTGTAGTTTGCCTCTCGTGGTATGCAGATTAGAAAGGTGAGCTAACTGCTAAGGAAAGATTTCTGCATGTTAAACAGTAAAAGGAAACTAAGTGCAGTTGCGGAACACACGAAACTGGTGTAAAGAACGTCACGTACGCACACGTCGCTTGCTAGAGTGAACGTAGGGTTATAATATGTATACCTACTGCATGGTCCAAACATACACACTTGAAGTAAACACTTGCACTCGATCACACACACACACAGACGGGGGGCAGCGAAGCCTAAACCCTTATGAAAGACTAAAGAATATTGAGGTTTGTGCTGAATGATGGTCTCATGTTAAACACACACACACACACACGGGATAAAAATATACTGAGTATATACCAGTCAAGGTTTAGGCAAGGCCAACATCTCTCTCTCTCACTCACACACACACACACTCGGAGGATGTGTGGAATGGTTCATTTCTGGTTCTTCAGCTGGTTGGAGAGCCAGTCGAGTCCCTCGTACAGGCCGTCTCCGCTGGTGGCGCACGTGGCCTGGATGTACCAGTTGCGATGGCGCAGCGCGTGGAGCCCGAGCTTATCTGTAATCTCAGCCGCATTCATTGCATTAGGCAGGTCCTGAAAAAAAAAATTGATTTTTGCAATTAATCAATACATTGTGATATTAATAACATTTATTGATACTGACAAGGATGGATGATTCCTGAGCAGTAATACTTAACAATTAATGAAACTCTCTGTGTGTCACGCTGCTGTCTTATCATTGAAATAAATCAAGTTTAATCAAGTTAAACTCAACTCAATTAAAAACGCTCGATAATAACAGTGTGTGATAACGCGGCAATCACCTGTTTGTTTGCAAAAACAAGGAGAACGGCGTCGCGCAGCTCGTCTTCCGCCAACATTCTTGTTAGTTCCTCCCTCGCTTCGTTTACTCGCTCTCTATCGTTGCTGTCCACTACAAAGATCAGTCCTGAGAGAGAGAGAGAGAGAGAGAGAGAGAGAGAGAGAGATAGAGAGAGATAGAGAGAGGCGGGTGTTGATGGTCTTAAGAAGAAAAATGTCTACAAATCAACATCAACCTTGTGGTTTGTGAAAAAGTGTATGTTACCTTGTGTGTTCTGAAAGTAGTGTCTCCACAGGGGTCTGATTTTGTCCTGACCGCCCACGTCCCACACTGTGAAACTGATGTTCTTATACTCCACTGTCTCCACATTAAACCCTGCAGATTGAAAAAAAAAAAAACAACAACAAAAGTGTGTCATTGTTGATATGTTGACGCACCCCAACCCCCCCCCCCCCAAAAAAAAAAATAAAAAAACACAAACAGCAAATCATTACTGTAAGGAAACGTTCAGTCTTAAAAAAATAAAAAAAAACCCTCTTCAGTGTGGTGACAGTAACTCAGTCTAAACCGGACACATGACACGTGTTTGTACAAGCACAGTTACATCCTTCTCTTCACACACACAGTGTCACATTCTGCATCTGGACACACCCTTGAAGGAGACAAAGACGCTCAGCAAGCAAGACAAAACCCTGAACGAGCAAAAGTATTGGCGCTGTTGTGATAATAATGCTCTGCAGTAATAGAACAGATTACTTAAATACTTAAATACATGACACTGTCGTGGTTTATTTTTCTGGGTCACTTGACTTCCCCATAGATGAAGCTTTCCTTATTTAACTGCAATTTGTTTGATCTGTGGCTATAAAAGTAATTACACTCTGATAAGTCTCCAGGGGTTGTAAATACTCGGCCACCGAACGAGGAAACCATCGGCGAGTCTGTTTACCGATGGTAGGGATGGTGGTGACGATCTCACCCAGCTTGAGTTTGTACAGGATGGTGGTTTTGCCGGCGGCGTCCAGGCCCACCATCAGGATCCTCATCTCCTTCTTCCCAAAGAGGCCTTTAAAGAGATTCACAAAGACGTTCCCCATCCTCTCAGGACTGACTGGGGGAAAAAGAGACAGAGAAAGGTTACATCCAATCAGAAGACGGCAGCAGAGTTCATTTCATATACCACAGTCGCTTTAAAACCTTTCTTAAACAAAGTTCAAGAACCCCAGCGTCATCAGATGTTTGATTGAAACGTGTGTTTGCCAAAAAGGTCTCTGATTGGTCATCTGCCTTGTCAATCAAATCACCTCGTCTTAGACATGTTTATTGTGTTACTTATAAAACGAGGACTGATGATGTAAAGAGTTTAAGATGGGGGGGGGTAAATATATGGCTTGTTCGGAGTTACAAAGCTAAAAGCTTGGCATTAACGCAATAAAGAATAACACATTCAGTTTATTAATTAAAGCTAACTTGCTAAGTGATTGGTATATTTAAAGGTTTAGCCAAAAGAAAACAAGAACAAGTATGAATTCGCCTAGCATGCTAGCTGTCACCTAACCAACAAGCGACATACGGGATGCCTGTTTTACCCACCCGTTTTTCTTACAGTTCCCGCCTCCTGCTCTCGGATTGGTTCATATTTCTCAGACGCAGGCAGCACCAAGTAAATAATTGGTCGACCCTTCGTGATCTTTAAGCTAAGAGCCAATAATAGAGCAGGAGGTGGTGCTTGTCGAAATGTGGGTGTGAAAAGAAAAAAAATCAGCTAACTTAGCTATTTGACTTCCTCTCTGTGAATACGTCACATCGTATTAACGTCTTCCGACAAGGTAACGAGGTAGGGATAACAGAATTATAACATCAGTGAACTTACTTGTCAAGCGCTATAAAAGAAAGCTCTTTCTGAATGAATTCAACTCGTGAATCGGGCTTCTGGAGAGTTCTCTGTCACCGCTAGTCGCACCGCTGTCACATCAAAATGGCGTCATGTACACCTCACCGACACCGGCTTCGCAAACCCCGCCCACTAACACAGACTAGACCAATCGCGTCGATTAAAAATGGGTTTTCAGCCCAGCCCTCTCATCGATGCTCCAATTGGAACAAAGCAGGATGTAATCGTTTCCTATTTATTGCCGCATGTTCCGACACACCTTAAAATAGCGATGATGCCCGTCATGTTTACTCTCTCCCTCACACTATTAAAACACAACTCCGAATCTGAAATTTGTTCATATTGAAGTATGTTTGCTGTATTAATTAAATATGGTGATAATTTGTTACATAATGATAAGTTTACATTAGTCCTGTGAGAAGGATGCCACTCTGACGACACAACATGACAACGCTATAGCAATGCTAGTGCTGCTACAATGACATTTCATTGAAGAAGGAAAGAAAATGAATTAGCTCAAACATCGGTGAGAAATAGTTGAGACGTTGGAGCAAAAGTTGGACACAAAATCCCAGAATTTCGGATTATAGTACGGACTCGGCGTGACTAGTTAGGGATCTACGATACGCAACATGAACAGTATTAATAGCAGAAACTTTGAAGCTTCAAAGTTAATCATCAGATAAAGAAAGCTAGAGCTTCTTATGTCAGTCATATTCAAGCTGTTTTGAACGTTACTCATCAATAGAAAGTTTAAAGCTCAGGATGATTTAGTTCCGGTCTATTTCTTGCTGAGCTCGTGAAGCAGTATAGTCCATCTTTAAGTCAAACTTCGCAATAGCTTTCAACAGATTATTTGGAAAAGCCTTCACTTTACAAAGACAGACTGAAAATATTCTTTGTTAATTCGTTTAGTTATTGAGTCTCTCATTGTGTTCAATATACTTTCCATGGCAAATTTATAGTCATGTTTATTAGGTAGTGTACATCATGTTTTGAAATGGGCTTCATCATAAGTACTGTGCAATGTGTAGCCGGCAAAAAAAACTTCTTCGTGCAAAAAGAAGAGATAAAATCCAAATCAGTAGAGTCAATGAGAAGTGAAATGGTGCAGGAGTTACCTGCAAAATACCTTTAGTACCTGCATATTACAATATTACCTCCAGCTTCCTAAATAACGTCCTCCGTCTAAACAAACTGAAGATGATTTCGGTAAAATTAAAAAGTGCTTCCAGACTTGTAAGGATCATACAATCTTAAAGACGCCTTGAGTCTCAAGATGTAATTACAATCTTAGAAATGATTATTTTATTACAGATTTTTATTACTTTTTACAGATTTCTGGCCCAGAAAAAAAAGTCTATCCTCAGCGATAATACAGCTGCTTAGCTCCTGAAAAGTAGGTTTTCTTTAAAAAAAACCCAAAACATTATGCTAAGTAACGGGAAAGGCTCGTCACTGGATTTGCAATTCATCTCCCAAGCACCAGAGGGTGTACAGTAGCAATAGTTGTGTAGTAAGTCTGTGGTATATGTTTGCTCTGGAAAAAAGAACTGAAACTGTGTCAATTATCCAAACAATGATTTGAATTAACACTTAGCACTCGTTCTCCAGTCTGAAAAACAAACGAAGCGAAGAAAGGGAATGTAGTATCCGTGGTGATCAGGCTGCTAGAGTCGAGCAGGTGTCCGATTGCAGTCCGTCAGCCTCTTGCGTCTCCATTTTGCCGTCTCGGATCCTCCAGGTCCAGCGGGTGCTGTTGTCTGGAGCAGGGACACACAGCAGCCACATGCGCGACTCCAGAACCTCGGTGTCAGGAGAGACAAGCTTCCCATCCAGCGTGGATAAACTGAACGCTCTCATGGAGATCTTTGATTAAATACAAACGAGACGCTTTGTCAGTCTTGCCATATTGGATTTGTTCACAGATTAGGTATCAAACGAACGTCTCATTTGATATCAACGCAATGCAAATGTGATGGCAAAAAGATGGCATGAACAACATAGTTTCTCTCGAATCGGACTCCTCACCTGTGCGCTTATACCGACGGCAACATGACCCAGCTTCACCCTTAATCTCTCTCTGATCCTAAAAGTGTCTCCACTCACATCCTCCACCCAGACATCCACCCCGAGGCCTACACATAAACACACACATTCACCAAAAAAAGTCTTTTAATGTTCAGCGAAACTGAAAACCTCTAGTAAAGCTAGTACAAAAACTAACTTTACCTTCAAAGCTGCACGAAGGCGGCTGATTGGTGGAGACGGACCAATCCACGTTGAAGCTCCGCTCGTCTGTGAGGCTGCTGTAAGAGGAGAACACGCCGGAGCTCAAGTCATCCGACCAATCCGAGCCCTTTAAAGAAGGACCAAAAGATGTGTTGAGTTTCAGACAGAACACATAGGACAGAAAACACCTGGTGACCCGAGATGTTCACCTTGCCAGTGAGCTCGGCGTCCGAAGCACAGACGCTACGATGACAGGCCAGAGTCAACCTGGAGTTTCGCTCACACAAGTTTAAACCTAAGACAAAAACATTAATACAAATAAGGGCAAATTTTCCAAAACAAGAACTTCTAGAACATTCCAACACTGTTATTAAACGGTCAATCATAGCAACAAGGATCTTTTTCAATCAGAGTGAAAAAAAAAGTGTTTATAAGAAACACTGAACATCTGCCTCTTTTATGAAAACGTTCTCTGGTTATGTGTCACTACCAAGGAGATGTTGAAATAAGTATAGAAATGATCAGTCTAATGCTGCAGAAGCACTGGATTGAGATTAGCTTGATAATTTGCTTTAAAATGCACCAAAAAGCGAATCATAGGGGGCCAAGCACCATGAGAAGGAACTGACCGCTGTCTTTAAAAGCACACTGCAGCAAGTATTTGAGGTTTGACTCACTTGTCTCCACAGAGGGTGCACACTCCTCCTCCGTTTCTGACCACTCATCCTCACTGTGTTGCCACTCTGAGCCACAGAGGATCTGCAGCTGGTGAAACGGCTCCCACTCGCCCTCGCTGCCCAGCTCCCTCAAACTCCCCAAATCACTCTCCACCTCTTCATCACTGTCTCCTTCATCTGCCGTCCTCATCCCTACAGCTGCTGAAGAGCGCTTGGTCTCTCCGTCGGTGTCATTCTCATCTTCAGAGAGCGTGTATTCATTTCTCGACCCCCAAAGCTTCTCCATCCATCCATCCCTTCCCGACCCATCCATCCCTTCGTCGCTGTCCTCATATGTGTCTTCCGAATCTGTCCCATCTTCCTCAGCTGCTCGATCTCTCCACCCGCTCACCCACTGAATTCTGGGACCGGAGAGCTCTGCTGAATTGGACGGTTTGGGGAGAACGTTGTATGATGGTATTGGTGGGCAGATCTGGGGGCGGGGCAGATTATGCGTGGCTGATTGGACAGGATCAAAGAAGCCACCTACTACACACACACACACACACACACTCAGATCCTATCTGTAAAGTCTAACAGCATCAACCTGGTACCTGGTAAGCACACCTGTAAACACCACTGACCTGCTCGCAGAGCTCGGCTGCTTTTCTCCAGCAGCTCCCTGGCCGAGTCCCTCTCTCTCGGCTCCTTGACCAATCCCCCTCTGATGACATCACAGGTCAAGGGGTCACAGCCAGGAGGAATCTCCCACAGAGGAGCCGGCTCACTCACGATCTAGACCACATTTGATCAAAATCAACTCAAAAGACATGAACTTACACGTGACGAATACACACAAGGCTGAGGTCCAGATTTATGAAAAACTTACCTTTTTCTTTTTACCTTTTTATTTCCTTGTATTTAATGTACATTCTTTAAATCTACTTTAAATATTATTTGACTTTTTATTTACTGGTTTATTCATAAAGCTAATTTATTTACTTCTCTTTCATGTTATTATTTATTCATTGTATATTATGCATTTATTTATTAACTTGTATATTTATTGGCTCACTAATGTAGTTATTTATTTACTTACTTCTTTATTTACTTATTTAGATATTTACTTCATAACTTAATGACTTAAAGGAGAAGTTCACCTCCAGAACAAAAATCTACAGATAATCTCCTCACTCCCTCATCATCCAAGATGTTCATGTCTTTCTTTCTTTAGTCGTAAAGAAATGATGTTTTTTGAGGAAAACATTTCAGGATTTTTCTCCATATAGTGGACTTCAGTGGTGACCGCGAGTTTGACCTTCCACAATGCAGTTTAAATGCAGCTTCAACGAGCTCTAAACCTCCATCCCAGCCCAGGAAGAAGCCATTTTCTTGGAAAAATAAAAAATTGTATACTTTTTAACCACAAAAGCTCATCTTGCACTAGCTTTGCGATGCGTGTCCGCGATGCTACGTACTACGTAATCACGCCGGAAGGTCACGCAGGCGGAGCTACAGACCCAGTGTTTACTAGTGTGGAGGAGGAGGATCGCTCTGAATGACAAAGATATATGTACCTTTTTGTTAGCAAAGAGCATTTGACCTATTTGCACTTCCTTGGGCTTTGCACGTTCGCTTTGTAAACACTGGGTCTGTAGTTCCGCCTACGTGACGTGACATGACGTGATTACGTAGTATGTAGCATCGCGGATGTGCATCCCAGAGCTAGTGCTAGACAAGATTTTGTGGTTAAAATGTATACAATTTTTTACAATATTTTACAAAGTATACAATTTTTCTAAGAAAATGAGTGATGGTTTGTCTAGATAAGAGCCTTCTTCCTGGGCTGGGATGGAGGTTTAGAGCTCTCTGAAGCTGCATTTAAACTGCATTGTGGAAGGTCAGACTCACGGGCACCATTGAAGTTCACTATATGGAGAAAAATCCTGAAATATTTTCCTCAAAAACATCATTTGTTTACGACTGCAGAAAGAAAGATATAAACATCTTGGATAACAAAGGGGATGAGGACATTATCTGTAGATTTTTGTTCTAGAAGTGAACTTCTCCTTTAATTGATCAGGTCTGTTGCTCGGGGACTCTTACTTTCAGGCAGAGTGGGTGTGTGTAGTAGCGTGTCCATGGCTGATGGCCACTGAGCATGTGCAGTAACATACAACAGCTGCTCCAGACATCCGCTTTGTCTGAGCGAGGATCTCCACGAGCCACCTCGGGAGACATGTGGCTTTCTGTGCCACGTAGACCGTTACCTAAAACATTAACACACACACACACAGAGTTTACTGTTAATTGGCATCCAGTTTAAGTAAGACTGTGTGTGTGCATGTGTGTGTGCAGTGTGTTACCTCTAAAGGTCTTGGTGCTGTATCCGTTCTGGTCCAGCATCTCAGATAATCCGAAATCACACAGGAAACACTCCCTCTTGTCTTTCGAAAGCAAAACATTGTCCACTACACACACATATCAATAACACACAAATATTTTTTTTTAATAAATAAAAAATGGTAATTGTTGGCCAGTTTATGTGTATGAGAGTAATTGTGTCCTTATAGTGTTGTCACATTCCTTAATAATAATAATAAGATTCTTTCATGCTACTGTTGAGTCTTTTTTAGATCTTAACTTCCTGAAGGCTTTTCCATCTTTGTTACCTAATCAGATATCATACTACGACCATGAGAATGACGTTGCAGCGATTCGAGAATAAAATGCATTAAACCGGACAAGTCTAGAACAGATCTATAAAAATGCATTTAAAATTTGCGGTAATTTGTGGAAACGCTCACCTTTAACATCCAGGTGAATCACCTTTCTGCTGTGCAGATGTTCCAGAGCCTGCAGCACCTGGCAGTGGTAATAAAGAGCTAAATCTTCAGGGAAATGACCTCTTGATTTTAGGAGCTGAGCCAACGAGCCTGAAAAGAGGGCGCGACAAAGACTTTCAGGGATGACTTGAAGAAAAAACATGTCTCCCTGGTTCCTGTGGCACTTACAGGAATGTAAGCAATAACGATATCCAATCGAAACAAACCTGTTTTAAGGTCCATAAAGAGGACGACATTGAGGCCGTCACGTACAGCCCCGTAAAGCTGAAGGACACGCGGCGAGTCCAACCTGCTCCATGTTCCCACTTCCTCCCAGCTGAAACTGCTTAGAGGAATCTATAGAGTTACATTGATGCATGGAGTCAGAGAAAAACACCAGAAGGCAACATATATGAAGAAAAAAACACACCATGACATGCTTTTATAAAAAATAATCAACACAAAGTTGCTGTTACATATTAGAACGAGTGCATGAATCCTGACCAATCAGAATCGAGCGCTTTATTAGAAGTAATGATAGTGCTGTTATAGGACAATAAATCAACAATGTTATAAAAATAAGACGTTGATGTGTTATGGAGATCTTACCCTTTTGGCAGCACACGTGAAGCCAGTTTGTTTGTCACGGACGCTAAACACATCCCCGTACGATCCGTTCTGTACGTGGCGAAGCATGGAATATTCCCGGCCTTCCCGATATTCGGAGTTTTTCGCCTGTAAAAACTAAGAGATAACATTGTGAGTCAGTCTCAGATTGTTTAATAAATATATTAAATCAAAATATTATTCATAAAATGATATGCAAGTTTTCTTACCCTTTGAGGATGGAAAAGAAAGCCTTTGTTTATCTTTACTTTTTCTTGATTTCGATCCTGCTCTGTCTCTTTCATCATCTCATGGAAAAACGGTGCAATGCGATAACGATCAGGATGAGTCACGACACCCTGTAGTTTCCTCCATGTTAGCTCAGAAGAGTCGCTGAAATGAAAAAGGTAGTCTTGCTCTTGACCTCCATAACAGACTGCATCACTACTCTGAGGAAAAGCATTGTACAGGTCACAGGTATCCTCATCAAAACGGCCAAGTGGAGAGTCACAGTGCCCTGCCTCAAAATGGCTGTCTGACGAGTCACAATGTCCTGCCTCAAAATGGACATCTGGCGAGTCACACCCTCTTTTATCAAAATGGCCATCTGGAGAGTCACAGTGCCCCATCTCAAAATGGCCAATTGGAGAATCAGAGAGTCCTGCCTCAAAGTGGCCTAATGGTGGGTCACACACTCTTTCATGAAAATAGCCATATGGAGATTCACAGTGTTCCACCTCAAAATGGCCAGGTGGAGAGTCACAGTGTCCTGCATCAAGATGGACAACTGGAGAAACACAGTGCTGTGCCTCAAAATGGCCAACTGGAGTGTCAAAGTGTCCTGCCTCAAAATGGACAACTGGAGAGTCACAGTGTCCTGCCTCAAAATGGACAACTGGAGAGTCACAGTGTCCTGCCTCAAAATGGACAACTGGAGAGTCACAGTGTCCTGCCTCAAAATGGACAACTGGAGAGTCACAGTGTCCTGCCTCAAAATGGACAACTGGAGAGTCACAGAGTCTTGCCTTGAAATGCCCAGCTGGTGAGTTGTGATGTCCTTTCTCAAAATGGCCCACTGGTGGGTCAGACCCTCTTTCATTAAAATGGCCAACTGGAAAATCAAAATGTCCTGCCTTGAAATGTCCAAAAGGAGAGACAGAGAGTCCTGCATCAAAATGGCTTCCTGCAGAATCACAGTGTCCTGGTTTGTACCGGCTGGCTGGCAAGTTTTGGTATCCTCCCTCAAAACAGTTGGCTTCTGAGTCACAGTGTCCTGCCTCAAAATGACTGCCAGAAGCAGAGCTACCATATTGTTCTGTGGTGGAGAATGAGGATTCCAAATCGCAGTCAGTGATATAACCAGAGGCAGCAGAGCCTGAACATGATGAGGTAGAACCCCACTGTGCCTCAGCAAAGCTGTAGGCGAAGTTGCATGAGTCACTGTCGGAGTCAAAGCTGTGCTCCCAGTCTGCATTAAGGCAGCTTGAATCCGAGTCACCGTCACCTCTTATAGACTCGCTATCGCAGGAAGAATCCGACCCGAACAAGGCTTCTATGCTACTGCCTATTTTTGCAGTCTCAGATCCGGGGTCTTGCGTGACGTCACAGGTTTTCTCGGTCTCCGTATAAAGGCAAGTCGAATCCCAGTCTTGTGATACACTGGAACAGGAAATAGAACCTTTGATGCTTTCAGCATAAATGTACACAGAGTCTGAGTGAGAACGGAGCTGTGGAGATCCTCCAGCACTGGTGTAAATATCGGAGCAGCAGCTCACTTCAAACTTCCGGAAACTGAAACTCGCTACACTGCCATAAGGTTTCTCAGTGGGGGCCCGCCTTTCCTTTTCCACTTTTAGAGATTTCTTTCTTGTGCTAGTCCTCCAGGGTGGGCGCCCAAATTTAGAGAACTCTTTTTGCCTCCTTGCCCCTTCCCTAAGTGTTTTAGGACTTGCTCTACGGAAAGGAGGTTGAAGTAGGCCGTGCTTGATGCTGGATGGACAGAATTCTTGACAGTGCTCAGCTACAATAGAGGAAATATTTAACAATTAACAGCTAGATTTCTATTTAGAACCAAATTAGTACCACAGACCTGTTGAGTTCTTGGTGCTGATAAATCTACTTACAGCATAGATTCTAATCCTAGTACCATTTTGTTACAACTCTAACCACACTCATTTGCTACATTTACCACATCCAACCATACTGTGTTCTTTACACCCGGAACTTCAATAACCATCTCTACACCTTTAGCCACACCCATTTTTTTCTTCATACCCTCTGCCTGAGCAATCACGGTTGTAATTCCGGTCTCCACCTCATTGAATTTCTGCACCAGAGACTCAGATTCCATTTTGGTTAAGGACTCGTCGTCCTCTTCATTACTGAGTGCAAAAATGAGAAAGAGAAGGCAGGAGGTGAGAAATGTGTAGGTCATTTTATTCACCTTTCAGACGCAAAACCGCAGGTTAGCAATTCAACCCGTTTACCACTTACTGACTGCAAGAGCATTTTATGCAGTTAAAATTATTGTTTGGGGCAAACAGGTGAATGGGAATATGTTACGCAAATGTGAGCGCATTTAATGCATGTGTGGGTAAAGATTAGCAAATGTTACTGCCAGAGCATTTTATATAAATTTGGGGTAAATCTAGTGATTGCGAGAGCATTTTATGTAAATTTGGGGTAAATCTAGTGATTGCGAGAGCATTTTATGTAAATTTGGGGTAAATCTAGTGATTGCGAGAGCATTTTATGTAAATTTGGGGTAAATCTAGTGATTGCGAGAGCATTTTACGTAAATTTGGGGGTAAATCTAGTGATTGCGAGAGCATTTTATGTAAATTTGGGGTAAATCTAGTGATTGCGAGAGCATTTTACGTAAATTTGGGGGTAAATCTAGTGATTGCGAGAGCATCTTATGTAAATTTGGGGTAAATCTAGTGATTGCGAGAGCATTTTATGAAAATTTGGGGTAAATCTAGCGATTGCGAGAGCATTTTATGTAAATTTGGGGTAAATCTAGTGATTGCGAGAGCATTTTATATAAATTTGGGGTAAATCTAGTGATTGCGAGAGCATTTTATGTAAATTTGGGGGTAAATCTAGTGATTGCGAGAGCATTTTATGTAAATTTGGGGGTAAATCTAGTGATTGCGAGAGCATTTTATGTAAATTTGGGGGTAAATCTAGTGATTGCGAGAGCATTTTATGTAAATTTGGGGTAAATCTAGTGATTGCGAGAGCATTTTATGTAAATTTGGGGTAAATCTAGTGATTGCGAGAGCATTTTATGTAAATTTGGGGGTAAATCTAGTGATTGCGAGAGCATTTTATGTAGATGTGAATGTAGGCTAAAACTGTGAATTGAGTATTTTGAGCATTTTCGTCATGAAAGCGATCATTTTTCTGTTTAGAGATAAATATTTTGTCAACACCAGCAACTGTTTGTGTGTGTGTGTGTGTGTGTGTGTGTGTGTGTGTGTGTGACAGAGAATGAGCAGATAGTAGGATCAGAGCCGGTGTGTATTAATAGCCGAGACATTTTGGTGCAAGCAGGAGCTTGTGCCTCAGCTGCTTCAGTCACTCTCTCGCTTTCCATCACAGCCTCACTCCTCCTCGGCTATCTTACTGCACCCTCTCCCACGCTCCTACCAGCTGTCTCACACTCCTGATCTACGTCTCACCCTCCTTTGAAGTTCAACCCCTTCTCCCAGCCGACCGTCCATATTAATGGATTTTAAGGAACTTGAAGCTTGTACATTCTCATCAGTGTAAACAGGTTCGGTTTGATTTATTAAGCCGGAATTGGGAACTTTTTGTAAATAGAAAATTGCAAACGATGCAGCATTAATGTGTAAACTGACTAATAAACAGATCACGGAATATATATATATATATATAAAATTTAAACTTACTTATAAAATTTAAACTTACATAGATCTCATTCCTTACCCGTCACACACGCTTGAGAATAGTTACATATTGAATCTAATTAGCTTATTAACAAGAACATTTACTTTACATATTAAATTAGACACAAATCTAATTCACGTTAAAGACGTACCGGTGAAAAGAGCCCATTTTTTCCGGATTGGCTTCCTCTCCTTGATTTAAAGCAACATGAAAGCGATTGAAGGTTCACTCTTCCTGGCAGTTTCATTCACTCTGAAAGTGTGTTAGCCGGCAACAAGAAACACACACGCACACACACACACACACATCCACCCACACATCCACCCACGCTGTCTGAATGGAACCTAATCCCACTGGCTCAAAGACACTGGGACTGTGTGTCATGTGAACTACACGCTTAACTAGATTCATGATCAAGTTCAAAACTCCGTTTCATACTTAATACCAGTGCTTTACCTCATCGTACTATTTTTCTACACTTTATACATTTCCATTCACTTCTTCTACACTATCTGGTTCTCCACTGGGGGCTCTTGTCGAAGCCGGAACCCCCCCCCCCTTCCCCAGATATTCCATCCATCCTCTTGCGGCATAACCCTCATACCACCACCGTGTTTCGTAACTCCTCTCCCACGCCAATCAGGAGGCGACACGAGGCCGCAGCACATCACCCGGGGTTTCTGTTTACCCAAACAGTCGTAACAAAATACTCCCATTTCCAAGCAGTTTATTTCCATCAGAAACAAAGATCGATCCAAATACTAATTGGAAAAAATAAATAAATAAAATCTTGATTTGAACCATGTCACTGAAAGTTAGTTTAAAAATCATATTGAGTATCATTTCAAAAGCAAGTTGTTTCAGAGGTGTGATTTATCAAAATCTTAACATGCTAAAACTTTGTAGTATGCGATCAGAGGCAAGTATACACAACAAGAACAACAAATTTGAAGCGGTCAATAAAATTATAAATATTTTCCTTCAACAATATAATTCTCAAGGCAACATTGGATGACTCAGGCTAATGATGAACACCTAAATACATCGACTGGTGTGCTTTCGATCGGGTTTATAACTCACTGTTAGTGATAGTGATCATTTTGCAATGTCAGCCATTTTTACTTCCATGGCGGCTTGTGCTTGGACAACTGAAAGCTGTTTCGATTTGTCTGCTTCACGTTCAGATACACAATACATTCAGTTCCGTCTCTGAGACACTCAAGGTCTTTCTATCCTTTCTTCATACATTTCCATTCTTCATACCTGAGGAGAAATGTTTTTTTTTTTTCGGCGACAGTACTTGCACATGAATAAATGGGGAAAAAAACAACAACTTGAGAGCTTGGAGTGATTGGAAATGAAAAGGAAAACTGGAAATGTGTCATTGTTTCGGTGTTGGATTCTGTCAGTTAAAAAAAAAAACAAACAACAGAATGATCTCTCGGCATTCCTAGAACAGCAGGAAAATAATAATAATAATCTAAAGGCAACTACGCTGTACTGTCCCTCATCCTGATATGGACTGCAGTTTAATGATGCAGTTTAGTGATGACGTTTCTCTACAGTGAATTGTCCCACCACGTGGGCGGAGACGCTTTAGTGCAATGTTTTTCAGGGTCACAGGCGTATCCCTTAGGGCAACAGTACTTCATGTCGTCACAACACACCGCCTAGAGACAGAGGAGAGAAAAATAAATGGAATGAAAGGGACAGAAAACATTAATTGTTTAGTGAAAACACTGTGTTGACTCCTTATGGAAAACGTCACCATGTCAACAATGAACGGCGTTTCTGTGAATGAGCGGTTACTATAGAAACGATCTAGAACCTGCTTTAGACAATTCTGTCCGATCAGATACCTGCTCAAATGGACAGCAGGCCCACTCGGAGTCGGATGACCGACAGCAGGTCTGAGTCTTAGTGCAACGTCTGGTCGCGTCACACATCAGCTCGTCTTCGTCTTGCGTGTGTATGAGTGCGAGTGCGACCGCGTGTGTAGTGGAAGGTTTGATGCAGGTTCCGCTCTTCAGGTCGCAGGTGTAGTCGTGAGGGCAGCAGTGCTTGTGGTCCTCACAACATACCGCCTACAAAATAAATAAATAAATCACTCACTATACATGTCCCAGTGAGCGAGTGTTTATTAAAAACCCCACCCCAGACGCACCTGAGCCAGCGGACAGCAGCCCCACTTCCCTGTGCGTAATTTGCAGCACGTGGTGCCGGCCGCACAGCTGGTGGCGTCGTCACACTTCATGTCCCCGAGGTCGCTGGTGACCTCTGACCTCATGGCCGGCTGCTTCTTGAACCACGGGATCTGGTGGTTTCCCTTGGTGCAGGTGGGTTTCTCCTTATCGCAGGTGTAGCCGCTGGGACAGCAGTGATCTCCGTCCCCACAACACACAGCCTGCGGAGAGATGCGTGAAGTCCAGAAAGATTTCACGAGTAGAAATGTGGTTATAATGGACGATGGCAGGGGGGGGGAAATGAGAAAGAGTGGAAGGATATATAGAATATAATATAACTGTGTGAGTGTGACCTGTGGCAGAGGGCAGCAACCCCACTGGCTGAGTTTTGTCATGAAGCAGCAGGTGTTGCCCCTGGGGCAGCTGGTCCTTGCGTCACACTTGGGTTCATGTTGCGAGTCTGACACCACGTTAGAGCTGGGGTCAGCGAGGGTGCTACGCATCACACTCAGCGCTGGCTGCTTTATGACCCACGGCATGCTGGGTAGAGTAGGGTGTTCACAGGACTCGTGAGCAACGTCGCACTTGTAGCCCTGAGGACAGCAGTGCTCGTGATCCTCACAGCAAACGGCCTGGGAGGTGACAGACGTGTACGTGTGTGTTAGAGGGAAGTTCATGCATACTTGTATACAGTAGATAGTTTGTGTGTGTGTGTGTGTGTGTGTGTGTACCCGTGGCAGCAGGCAGCAGGCCCAAGTTCCTGATTCCTGTTTACAACAGGTTGTACCCGTTAGACACACTGAGGTCTCATCACATTGTTCGTTCTCAGGCTCCAGGGCCACGGCGGGCGTCTTGCTCACCCAGGGCACGGTCAAGCGGGCGCCCACATCTGAGACACTGTCACACGTCCCCGCCTGCACGTTACACACCGTGTTGTGAGGGCAGCAGTGTAGATGATCCTCGCAGCACACAGCCTAGAGAGAGAAGAAATAAACCACATTCAGGGTTTAAACTCCATTCCACCAGTTTCTATAGTAACGGTTCTTTCATATATACACGTGCACCCACTTGTGGTAGAGGGCAGCATCCCCACCCCCCGGAAGCCATCTTGCAGCAGGTAGTATCTTGTGGGCATGAAAAGGACGGGTCACATTTTTCATCAACAGGCTGTGAAGGCTGTGAGAAGGCGGGAACTTTCTTCACCATGGGAATGGAGAGAGAAAGGTCCACAGGGTCATCACACGTGCCCATGGAGAGGTTGCACACAGTGGCTTGAGGGCAGCAGTGGACGTGGTCATCACAACATACTGCCTAGGGGGGAGAAAAAATCACAATTTTATTTTTGAAAATAAATTAAAAATAACAAGGAATTAAAGCTTGGATTTTTGATACCTCAGGCAGTGGACAGCACGCCCAATCACCGTCTGGTTTCCTACAGCAGGTACTGCCGGACGGACATGCTGCCGTGTCGTTACAGGCCACCGAATCCACTACACATACACAATTATTTTCTTGAGCAGACATTTCCAGCTTCTGCTTATTAGGCCTTGTGCCCTAGAGTTCAAGCCTTGCATGTTTACCTGTATTCTTCAAGCGCAGAGTGGACGTGGCCTCAACATTCATCATATTCAGCTCACTGGCCATGTCACGGGTGTTGTGTTCAAGGTCACAGGTCGTGCCCTCAGGACAGCAGTGCACATAATCCTCACAACACACAGCCTAATGACAAAAAGCCAGAATTAAACAGGCGTAAAAGAAAATAGGAAAAAAAACATTAACAAAAAAAGCAATTACACACGTTCGGCATGGGGCAGCAGCCGTAGCTCCCGTTTGCTAGTTTGCAGCAGGTTGTGTCATCTGGGCACATGGACACTTTATCTGGACAAATCACTTCACACACACAAAAACAGCAGGGCATCAAAGCTCGTGGAGGCAATGCTGAAGAGGAACTCTTCCAGGAACTGTGGTTCTCCTACTGGATCTTTTTAGTTCTCTATAAATTGACTTCAAAGATCATCAAGTGAAATATCTTTTAGGCTTAAGTGTGTTTACACCACGGTTCGAGGACCTATGAACATCATAAACGAACAGACAAAAACCAAAAAAGGTCACACCTTTATCATGTGATGGAAACTGCCGAGTGTGTAACAGGTTATCGTCACTGATGGACAGGATTCGTTTGCTGAAACGATTCAGTCCTTCTGTGTCAAGATGAATCAAGAGTCATTTGTTTACAATGAATGAAGCGAAACGTTTCCAGATTTATGATTACAAAACAAATGTCACATAGGATCATTTTAAAAGTCTGAATTGTGCGAAACATATCTGCAGTATCCACTCCCTGCGATTCAGTGAATCCTTTCAGACAAAGATCTAATGACTCACTGACTCATTGAGAGTCCTGCAAATCATTTCATCCTGTAAGTTCAAGAATATTACAAAATAATACAACACGCCAACAATTATTATTAATAATAATTAATAACTAACCCTAACCCAAGGATCAGCTACACATGTGCTGTGCAACTGAATCAAATGATTCACCTGAACCAACTCAAATGAATCAGTTCATTGAAATGATTCTGTGAAAAGGCTTTTTTTTCTGAAGCTTGCTGTCTCACCATCATTACTGCCGGGGAACTTCACAGATACCTCTTTAACCACTGCATCTGAAAGGTGAATGTACACACACACACACACACACGCTCATTATATTCAAAAGAGAGTGTTATTAGTGAGGCGAGGGACAGGAAGTGATGTCATACCTCTGCGGATCGCAGGGAATTTTCTCAGGAGAGGGGTGGAGCTTCGCACAGCTGATACACACTTCGAGTGAGGAAGGTCACAGGTCGTGCCCTCAGGACAGCAGTGTCTTTTGTCTTCACAGCACACCGCCTACATACACACACACACACACACACAGTTAGAATAGTTCATTAGTCTAAGATTACTCACTCCACATACACACAATCAATCACAGTGCACACAGACAGACACACAGACACATATAGAGATGGAGAGGCAGACAGACAGACACGTATAAAGATGGACAGACAGACAGACACATATAGAGGTGGAGAGAGACAGACACATATAGAGATGGACAGACAGACAGAAAATCACGATGCACACAGATCCAGGTCACATATAATGAGACAGAGAGCCACAATGCAGACAGACAGAAAATCATGTACATTAGGCATTGGACAGCAGCCCCAAGTCCCATCAGGCATCTGGCAGCAGGTCGTATCATCTGGACACTCAGACTCCTGGTCAGGACACACCACTGCCTGTGAGTGACAAAAATGAACAACTATGAAAAAGTATGTTGTGTCGAACATGTCGTGTCATGCAGTTCAAATAATAATGTGATTAGTGTGTGTGTGTGTGTGTTACCTGAGGTAGGGTAATCTGTTTGGCATCGACTCTCCTCACCCACTTCAGAGTGTGGGTCTTGTTCACACACGTGCCGTGCTCCATGTCACACAGTGTTCCTTCATGACAGCAGTGCAGGTGATCTGAGCAGCACTCTGCCTGTACACACACACACACACTTAACACATTATATAGATGAATGAAAATAAAATGCAGGTGTTATACACAGTGCGTGTGTGTGTGCGTGTATGTTTGGGGCACACACACTTACGTTAGGCAGTGGGCAGCATCCGTATCCGCCCCACGCCGTCTGGCAGCAGGTGTTTCCATTTTCACACATTCCTCCATCGGGGCAGATGAGAGCACTACACACACTCAGCATACACACCAACACACACACACTCACACGCATCTGTGACAAAGACAGAATCTTGGTCTTAACGTCCATCAGTTTCAAAACTGTTTTGTGGTGAAGCTTAACACAGATATACAGAGAGACACAAAAGAGAGGCAGAGCTGTAAAAGGTCTTTGAACCCTGGCTGTAGGATCTCAATAAGAGCTTGAAAACAAGAGGACACAGTCCAGTCCTTTATCAGAACAGGTCACGACTGTGTGTGTGTGTGTGTGTGTGTGTGTGTGTGTGTGAATGATGATAATGATCACACCTGAGTAGGTTTTTTTTTAGTTCAATACACAGAGTATGATTCTAGGTCATTTAACCACCAGTTCTTTAAAAACCCAACATTTAAAACAAATATACACTATATTGGCAAAAGTATTGGGACACCCCTCCAAATCATTGAATTCAGGTGTTGGGCTCGGCCCCTTAGTTCCAGTGAAAGGAACTCTTAATGCTTCAGCTTCATACCAAGACATTTTAGATAATTTCATGCTCTCAAAGGTGTTCTATGGGGTTGAGGTCAGGACTCTGTGCAGGCCAGTCAAGTTCCTCCACACCAAACTCACTCATCCATGTCTTTATGGACCTTGCTTTGGTCACTGGTGTGCAGTCATGTTGGAACAGGAAGGGGTCATCCCCAAACTGTTCCCACAAAGAGCATGAAATTGTCCAAAATGTCTTGGTATGAAGCTGAAGCATTAAGAGTTCCTTTCACTGGAACTACAACCCCTGAACTCAATGATTTGGAGGGGTGTCCCAAAACCTCTGGTAATATAGTGTATATTTAACGTTGTTGCTTTGGTATAAGATGAAATAAAAGCAGTCATGTGCTGTAATAGAAAAATAATGACTCTCTGAGTTACTATTAATACGGAAACAATACAGATTTAGGCCAAAAAAAAAAAAAAGTTCCACAAAGGGCCGTGTGGGTGCAGGTTTTCATTCCAACCGAGCAGAAGCCACGCCTGAGTCTACTGAAAGCCAAGATCAGTTGATTAAACAGGTGGAATCAGGTATGGCTTCTGCTCAGTTGGAATGAAAACCTGTACCCACACGGCCCTTTGTGGATCCGGTTTGACACCTATGATGTAGACGCTCACCTTTGGCGGACTTCAAATGTTCTTGAGACCTTCACGTGAAATCCTTCAACTTCAACCTAAAACCACACACATACCAAATACACACAAATTTATCAATTCAATTAAAAGATTCTTTTTTTAATACTATGTCTAGGAAGGAAAGTGACCGTTTTCTTTAGTTATATTATGTAATTTGTATGTAAACACACACATAGATCAGGCATAACACTGTGAGCAGTGCCAGGTGAAGTGAATAAGACTGATGATCTCCTCATCATGGCACCTGTTAGTGGGTGGGATATGTTAGGCAGCAAGTGAACATTTTGATGCGTTAGAAGCAGGAAAAATGGACAAGCGTAAGGATTTGAGCGAGTTTGACCAAAAGGGCCAAATTGTGATGGCTAGACCACTGGATCAGAGCATCTCCAAAACTGCAGCTCTTGTGGGGTGTTCCCGGTCTGCAGTGGTCAGTATCTATCAAAAGTGGTCAAGGAAGGAACAGGGGTGAAGCAGCAACAGGGTCATGGGCGGTCAAGGCTCACTGATGCACGTGGGGAGCGAAGGCTGACCCGTGTGATCCGATCCAACAGACAAGCTACTGTTGCTCAAACTGCTGAGGAAGTTAATGCTGGTTCTGATAGAAAGGGGTCAGAATACACAGGGCAGGACGGGTCAGCGCTGTTTTAGCAGTCCCAACACCAATAATAAGCAGGTGGTCATAATGTTATGCCTGATCGGTGTATGTATGTACCTTTTCTCCATAAGAAAAGTGCACACTTTTAGTGCGCAGTAGAAGTAGGTGAATTGCGACACAGCCCACCGACAGAAGGCGGATCCAAACAACACAAAAACAAGCCTTATGGACTGAATAATAATTTTTCTACACACGTTTTCTCAGCGATTTAATGCAACTTTTCTTCACTACATAATACATATCTAGCAGAATATTTGTACAAATAAGGGATAAAAAAAAGAACTATTGCGCCATGGAGTAGTCACATACAGTGACACGGCAATGCTGTAAAAAGTCTTAATATTAGCTTAAAATGAACATTTTGTCATTACTAACATACTGAAGTGAATTATATCATTACTACTGATTAAAAACTGTGTGGGATCTCAAATAAAGCCATAAAGACACCAAATTCATGAAACTAGCTAGCTAGTGGCTCGGTCCCAAACTGCGCCGTAAAAAATCATCGAGTGAACTTCGCAGTTTCCACAAAGGCTGGCTTCATACACTACTTAGTGATCCTACATAGGGACGAATGAACCATTTGGGATTCGTCCGGATACATATACATACAGTGTTGGCTTATATATATATATAAATATATAAATCAGCTAACTGAACTGGTTCTTAAAATAAATAAATAAATAAATAAATAAACGCGTATAACAGATTTGCTGCATAAAATGGCGTGGAAGACTAGCTTACCTGCACGCGCCGTGGTTTTAAGAGTCTGGAAAAAGCGCCGCTGTGGTAAATAATCGGCTAGGGAAATGAGCTTAAAGAGTTCACGTGATATGTGACTTGGTCACGTGGGGCTTTGTTAGTGGGGAAACAAACACGGCTCGCGCTTCCCTACAAAACGCGCACGTGAGCCCTCGTTTGGCTGAAGTGAAAATATCCAACATGGCGGCTGTTAGCGCGACTGTTTAAGCAAAAGAACAAAATAAGTCGTTTTACTGAATAAAGCTTAATACAGAGTTAAAAAATACATAAACAAATAAATAATGGAGTTTAGTTTTTAATTATTATTATTATTATTAATTTTCCATAAAATCAGTGTCCTGTTTGAATAAATGAGGCGTACTTCATCATGGACTCGTTAGTTTTTAATCCAAATGAAAATGTACACAACTGAAAATGATTCGATTAAGAAATTCACAAATAAAATATTTAAAATAAAAAAACACAATAAAAAATGGAGTAATATGTTAACATCACTCGTGTCCTGCTCCTCCAGAGCCGTTTGTAATTATGCACTACAAGTTCCCCTAACTTTTTTTATTTCTTTTTTAGGTATCTGGCTTCTTAACAGATCCTGCAGGATCGGAAACGTTAGCTAAACCAACCTGCTAGTTAGCACGGTCATGCCTTAACTAGCTAAATGGCCCTGAATTCAAATAGTTACTGAGGGAATAAAAAACCCTCGTTTTGATGCAATCAAGTGGGATTGAATGTAAGCTCCGCCCCCTTTCTGATAAAGAACTCGACAAACCCCAGAGATTGATGGATGGATCGTCTAATTTTCAGTCTGTAGAAGAAGCGGATAAACAAACAATTATGAGGGCTGTAAAGTTATGTCTGTTTGGCTCAGCAGGTCGGCGTCTTCTTGATTCTTGGAGCTGGCTTGATGCGAATGTTTTGACCTCTTGCCCCTGAAGACGGTGCTGCCCTCCTCCCCGCCCTCTCCTTCCTCCCGCTCGAGTCTTCCTCTCTTCACAAAGTGCTGGATGCGCGACTCCAGGCTCTCGCAGCGCGGCCGCTCCAGCAGGGGGCGATAGTTGCGCTGTCGGGATCCTTCCATGAGGCAGCACGGTATAACCGGCGCTTTATCTGAGGGTCGAACATGAAACTTTATTTAGGTGCTTTAGATTAAACTCACCCGATTGGTCAGAAGGTGGAAAATAATGAACAAGGTGTATTTCTTACACACCGTGTCTGATCACACACCTGTGTCGGGGCTCTGGAGGCCGTGGATCATGCCGTTCAGCACCTGAGCTCTGACTGCAGTCTGAGTCCAGTGTTGGAGAAGAGAGCTGAGCACGTGGCTCTCCTCTTCAGGCTCGCTAATCCACCTCAGGCCATCGAAATGGCACTCGTACAACACCAGAGGGTAATCCACTGCCATGCTGAAAAAATATCCACAACAATCTCGTCATTAGGACGAATATTCGACAAAACACAACGCACGTTTTCTCCGTGTTACCTTCTAATTACCTTCATGACACATTTCATCTTCTATTCAAATGACAGAATACACTACGCACAAAAACCATCAATTGTGTCACCTGTACTGAGGCTTCCTGGGATTGTTCTTAACATCCAGGAGCTGGTTGATGACGTCAGGAGCTTCCAGTTTCTGGCCAATCAGAAGCAGCACCGCCATCATGCAACGAACCTGCACAAGAAAGAACGTTAACAGCCAAAATCAATGAGCTAGAAGAGAAAGAATATAAAAACAACGTCTAAAGCGTGTGCTGACCTGGTGGTACAGGAAGGCGAGACCTTTCACCTCGAACACGTAAAGGCGCTGAGGGTCGGAGGGGGAGGGGTGACCGGGTTGGCACGGCTGAACGCTAGCGGACGTGATGGTCCTCTGGAACTGCAGAACTCCGTTACCAACGTCCATCTTACACAGGTTCCTGAAGTCATGTGTGCCTTCATATCTGCACACGATATATTAACTGTATGAGAAGACACACAACACCACAAAACATCACAACCACATTGTTTCCTGTACCGTTTAGCTGCTTCAGCCATGAGCTGGACGTCCAGGTCTCCACAGGGAAAGTAGTACCGGTATGTTCTGGACTGGCAGTCGAAGCGAGCGCTGAAGCCGATGGGCACCGGAGACCAGCCGAGAGCCCGGATATCAGGAGGAAGGACTCGGTTCAGCATCTTCACATAAGGCAACTCTGCTTTCGTCTCAGCTCCACCCCCGGCTTTAGGTTCGATGCCATCAGGAACGGTCACACCCAGACCGCTGAACTGACTCGAGCGCAGGTCAATAGATATGACCTGCAATACAGCATCATTATTATTTTAATCACATCTCTATTTATTCTCATGCTCTTTACTTCCTCCCAACAGAAGAACATTACGGTTTCTCCACCCTAACTGCTGGAAGAACGTCATGTGACCGAAATCAAAAACTGGAGTAACTGGAGTAACCAAATGCAGGCATATCCTCCAGCTGGAATAATCAAGAAGACTGGAACGTGGTGGTGGTGTTGTACCTGTGAGAAAGCGCTGACTCCTTTATCCGTGCGGCCGCAGCGGTGGTAATTGGAGCTCTGCCTGTCCTGGACCAGCTTTGTTTTCAGCAGAGCCTCAAACACCCGCGCCTCCACCGTGTTGTCAGTGTTCTCCTGCACAGCAAATCCCTGGTACTGCCAGCCCAGGTAGGCTAGACGCAGCGCCACGTGGCGGCGCGGGTGTGCGGCAAAGTCGAACGCCTTCTTCCCTCTCTTACTGTTCCCGCTGTTCTCCTGAGCCTTTAACGGCGGCATCGTCCCCTGGTCGCTCTTTCCTCTTAGCTGGTACTTCAGTCGCTCCACTTCCTCCTCCAAAGCCTTCACACGGGCCTGCAAGGCTTCCTTGGATGCACTCATGATGCTGAAGACGTCTGTCCAGAAAAAAAGACAGAGTAGGTCAATAATGAAAAGATGCAGCAGATGACACCAGATGAAGTTCTTCCTGGTTCTGGGGATGGAGATGTGCTTTAAATTAAAAGTGACCCTAGAAACATAATGTTACTGTGTAGGTGTCTTCCTGGTTTCCTTCCATCCTGAAGAAGTGCACCTAACAAGTGTGTCACGTGGATTAGGACAGAACCTCGTTTTCTCCATTCTAAACGCTTATGGCACCTTTAACTCACGTGCGCTCTTTTTAAACACATTTAATGCACAAGAAACACACATGTCTTGGTCCATAGATGTTGTTTAGCAAATAAAAGAATAAAGTTTTGGCAAGAAAAATAAAAGCTCAGTAAAGGGACACTGCTGCTTCGGGATTATTTTAAGACAAAAACAGCACTCGTATTACAATTAACGTCCCTTTCATACAAAATATATGAACATTCTTACCTTAAATTCCACTAAAGGTGAGATTTCACGTGTAAATAAAGCAAAACTGCAAAAAGCACGTTTATTTCTTATCCACATGAGGGACACACATACATGAGGATACCAAAATAACCGGTTTTGGAACAATAGTGCACTAGGTAGGGTATGTAAACGCTATCGCACGAAGGTCACGTAAGTAGGGAGAAAGACGACATTTGGGATTGGTCCATGAAGAAAACGCGGAAGTTAAAATCTCAAACCATACGTATCAAAATAAAGGTATATTTAAAGACGGCTGCGTAGAGGTCAAATTCCAGATTCCGTGATACATTCGAGAAAACAAAACTGAACATTAAAACACACAAGGATAAATAATATTAATAATCTAATAATTTAAATGTGATGGTAACTGTATGTACCATTAATTTCGTACAGTTGCAAGTCATCATTACTTTTATTTTGGAAAATAGAGTCCTCACACCGCCGCCATCTTGGAGCAGCTGTCTTCTCCATACGCCCCTTCGCTTGTTGACGGCATCAACTGGGAAGCCCAGTGATCATATTAACGTTGGTCCGTTAACCAAGCGGTACTGTGGCTTATTTCAATAGGAATTAAAAAGCGGCTAGCTAGTTTTGAACTGGCTGAAACATGCAGAAGTATGAAAAGTTAGAGAAGATCGGAGAGGGTGAGTGGGAGACGTCAGGCTTCCTGTGCGCCGGTTGGGAGAGACGCTCGTGCCGTTGCTAGCTAACGGCTAGCGTAAGATTAGACTCAAAGATCTAATTAGCTTTACTGGTTAAATATACTTGAGACACATTAAATTATTTATTTATTTTTATTTTACGTGTAATGCGTATTGAATGTTTTAAGTTATAGTTTTGCTTGTATGCATGTATGTATGTTTATTAAGCGATTCATCATGCAGCGTTCAAATGCAACCCGTCATTCAGCGTTTTCGACTATTTTGCACTATTTGGGTTATGATGTATAAAAAGGCGGCTCCTTTTCTACAAACATCACAGTACAGCATCATTAATACTTTTGGCCTCTACCTCTATTTCCTTAACATTTTTTACAGGATATGAATCATTGTGTAAATGTTCTGTGTGGAATAAATCACTCGGTCACGCGCTACTACAGGAAAATGATCAAGGACATGATGATGAAGATGAAAACCCAGGGCTCCTGTTAAAACCCACGAGAGTTGATTATTTTCCTGTAACAGCACGCACGACCCGTTTAGAGCTACAAATGCAGCGTTCATCAAAACTGCATTAAATTGTTCAACGGTATTGGAGTGCATGGAATGAATAATGGGAGATATATAGGGAATATTAATAATAATAATTATCACCTGCAGGTACCTATGGCACAGTGTTTAAGGCGAAAAACAGAGAGACGCATGAGATCGTGGCTCTGAAGCGGGTCAGACTGGACGATGACGATGAGGTAAGGAACACACACACACTGGCCATCACAAACACTGCATGTCTCGAAGGGACGCTTTAATGCAATGTGCTCCTTGTTCAGGGTGTTCCCAGTTCAGCCTTGAGAGAAATCTGCCTCCTGAAAGAGCTGAAGCATAAAAACATTGTGAGGTAAACCCCATGACACCTCTGTTCATCCGCACTCACGTGTCATTTCCTCAAATCACCTCCCTCAGCCACAACGGAAATTCTACCATGACTTACTGATTTTTGTTTCTCTTATATTTTAAGACTACACGACGTGCTGCACAGTGATAAAAAGCTGACGTTAGTGTTCGAATATTGTGACCAGGTAAGATTCCTGATTTTCTTTAGTACAGTGATGGAATTTGGGGATATGCTGTTTGTGGAAAATAATCAATAAGCAAAGACAGATCATCATAACCCCTTTTACATGTTGACATTGGAGATTCCCGTTCCATAAAATATTAAATAAACATCATCTTATTAGAGCTTAGAAACTCTGACCAATCAGCATCCAGAACTCATTCAGTGACGGTTTTCTTTCTCAGGATCTGAAGAAATATTTCGACAGCTGCAACGGAGACCTGGATCCTGAGATCGTGAAGGTTGGAGCTCTGTAATGTCCAAGTGGATTGCGTGTGATATTACTTTTGGATTATGTTGCTGAGTTTTGTTTTTGTTGTGCCGCAGTCGTTCATGTACCAGCTGCTGAAAGGACTCGCCTTCTGTCACAGCCGCAACGTCCTTCACCGAGACCTCAAACCACAAAATCTGCTCATCAACAGGGTAAAGCCATTTCACTTAAAACTGAAAACAAACACACTGTCTAGTTTACACACACAAGAAGTGATGGTCATGTATACACACTGATCAGGCATAACATTATGACCACTGAGAGGTGCCGTGGATAACACTGAGTATCTCCTCATCATGGCACCTGTTAGTGGGTGGGATATATTAGGCAGCAAGTGAACATTTTATCCTCAAAGTTGATGTTAGAAGCAGGAAAAATGGACAAGCGTAAGGATTTGAGCTTTGAGTTTGACCAAAAGGGCCAAATTGTGATGGATAGACCACTGGATCAGAGCATCTCCAAAACTGCAGCTCTTGTGGGGTGTTCCCGGTCTGCAGTGGTCAGTATCTATCAAAAGTGGTCAAGGAAGGAACAGTGGTGAACCGGCGACAGGGTCATGGGTGGCCAAGGCTCATTGATGCACGTGGGGAGAGAAGGCTGGACCGTGTGAACCGATCCAACAGATGAGAAGTTGTTAATGCTGGATCTAATAGAAAGGGGTCAGAATACACAGTGCAGGATGGGTCAGGGCTGTTTAAGCAGAAAAAGGGGGACCATCACAGTATTAGGCAGGTGGTCATAATGTTATGCCTGATAGGGAGGAATAACACTAATCGTTATTTATTTCATTTTTACTTTTATTCTTGTATTTTATTTTAGAACGGTGAACTGAAGTTGGCAGACTTTGGGTTGGCCCGAGCGTTCGGGATTCCTGTACGATGTTACTCCGCCGAGGTAAGAGCATCAAAACGTATACCGATTGGTCCAGAGGCTTTGACAGTGCAGCGGCGAATACGTTATTGTTTCTATAGCAACAGCTTCTTCATGCTGTGTTATAGCTAGTGAGAACATCAAAATGCAACTATAAACAAACTAAAAACTACACTCTGTGTGTGTGTGTTGTTTTTTGCATTAATGTTGGGTTTAAACGTGTAAACGGCACATGGACATGTTTTCAGGTGGTGACGTTGTGGTACAGGCCACCAGACGTGCTCTTCGGTGCCAAGCTGTACTCCACCTCCATCGACATGTGGTCAGCTGGATGCATATTTGCAGGTAGAAAATAAATAAATCTTAAATCGTTTATATTGTACAAAAAAAAAAGTTTAAAACCTGACATTTTTATTCTGTTTGCTTTGAGAACTGGCCAACGCCGGACGGCCGCTGTTCCCCGGAAACGATGTAGACGACCAGCTGAAACGGATCTTTAGATATCCTTTTGATCTAACACACACACACACACACACACAGTTTTAACTGGTACATAAGCACACTGTTTGTGAATAGCTGTACTCCTAGAACATCAAAATAATAGTTTTTTGTTGTAGCCTTCAGCAACATGTACTACATTGTCAAAAGTTTTGGGACGTCTGTCTTTACATGCACATGAATGTAATATGGAGTTGTTCCGCCCTTTACAGCTATAACAGCTTCAACTCTTCTGGGAAGGATTTCCACAAGGTTTAGGAGTGTGTTTATGGGAATTTTTGACCGTTCCTCTAGAAGCGCATTTGTGAGGTCAGGCACTGATGTTGGACGAGAAGGTCTGGATCATAGTCTCTGTGTATTTACACTGTGTGTAAATAAATACAAACAAATCAGAAAGAAGAATTCATTTTTAACGCTTGATAATGAAATTATTTGTGATTCACGGGCTTGAGTTTATATTTAGTACATCACTTATTATTTTGGATTCTTTTATACTTTATTCTTTAACCCTTGAATCACATTACTGGGCACACCTACAGAGGAACAGTGGCAGACCATGACCAAACTCCCTGATTATAAGGTAATCTAGAACACACTGATCTGAGCGATGGCATCTGAACTAGCGTTAGAGGATTATTTTATTTGATTATTTGTCTCTCTGGTCTTCACAGCCGTATCCGATGTACCCTGCAACTACGTCGCTGGTGAACGTCGTCCCTAAACTCAGCAGCACGGGACGGGATTTACTACAGGTGGGTCGTACTACAGGTGACGTGCTGTCAAACATCAGAGTCATGCGTTATTGCATCATAAAACATAACAGCCTATCATTTTCTAGTATGCAAATACATCATATTGCCAAAAGTATTGGGACACCCCTCCAAATCATTGAGTTCAGGTGTTGTTTTTCAGGGGTTGGTCTCGGCCCCTTAGTTCCAATGAAAGGAACTCTTAATGCTTCAGCTTCATACCAAGACATTTTAGACAATTTCATGCTCTTTGTGGGAACAGTTTGGGGATGACCCCTTCCTGTTCCAACATGACTGCACACCAGTGACCAAAGCAAGGTCCATAAAGACATGGATGAGTGAGTTTGGTGTGGAGGAACTTGACTGGCCTGCACAGAGTCCTGACCTCAACCCCATAGAACACCTTTGGGATGAATTAGAGTGGAGACTGTGAGCCAGACCTTCTCATCCAACATCAGTGCCTGACCTCACAAATGTGCTTCTAGAGGAATGGTGAAAAATTCCCATAAACACACTCCTAAACCTTGTGGAAAGCCTTCCCAGAAGAGTTGAAGCTGTTATAGCTGTAAAGGGCGGGAGACAACTCCATATTACATTCATGTGCATGTAAAGGCAGACGTCCCAGTTTTGACCTGGCTCACAGTCTCCGCTCTAATTCATCCCAAAGGTGTTCTATGGGGTTGAGGTCAGGACTCTGTGCAGGCCAGTCAAGTTCCTCCACACCAAACTCACTCATCCATGTCTTTATGGTCCTTGCTTTGTGTACTGGTTGGTTGGGAGCATGAAATTGTCCAAAATGTCTTGGTATGAAGCTGAAGCAAAGGGCCGAGTCCAACCCCTGAATTCAATGATCTGGAGGGGTGTCCCAAAACTTTTGGCAACATAGTTTATGTTCCGTTTCCACTAATTACTTAATAACTCTGTTTTTCTTTACAGAATCTTCTCAAGTGCAATCCGGTGCAGCGGATATCAGCGGAGGAAGCGCTTCAACACCCGTACTTCGCAGATTTCTGTCCGCCCTAGTACCCAAAACTCTCAAACCCGGACCAGCGTGGTCGTACCTCACACACCCCCTCATCTTTCCTCACACCTGTTTAGACACAACATTACCGATCACGCATATCCGTATTAGTTCCACTCCGTCGATCATGGCCAAAGGCAACAATCTGTTTTGTTTTTTTAAGCTCAGATGTTCAAACGGTTATTATTCTTATTCCTATTTCATTTTATTTGCACTTACTGAACAGAAGCTAAGTGTGCGCAGAGTGTTAGTCGATTCTCAGTGTTTACTAAAGTTTTAACTTTTACCGACTGTATTGTGGAAGGATTTAGAGAGTTCGTTCTGTCTCCCATTATCTACAGAGGTGCCAGCTGATACTATTTCGCTGTAGCAGTTTCAGGTTTTTAAACATTTTTGTTTTTTGCTGAAAAAGCAAATTCACCGAAGGGGAAAGGACATGGCGTGTGCGGTATCTTTCCTCACTGTTGCTTGGCCTATATCTGTGAAACAAAAACTGGGCTATTTGAGTCTACTAGAATGTTCTTGGCACCTCATTTCTCTTTTCAAGATAGTAGCTGCATTTCATGTGCTCGGGTTCAGGTTCCCAGAACATGAAGCTCCAGGTTCACGTATACTATTTTTAACGCAGGTGTTTTATCTGTATCTGAGCCTGTATTAAAGTGCAGAGGATGATACACGGGCGTGAGACAGAGAGGTTGAATATAACAGCCGGGATGTATTTACATTGTGTTAACAGTAATGCTGCACCTCATACACACGTGTCTCAGTGTGACGGCTGCACTGAGGATGAAACGATGGTATGGGAGCCGAGTACGAGCGTTCACACTGTGTATATATAGCTGTGTGTGTGTGAGATAACCCATCATAACAAATACATCAGTTAAAACCTATCCACGTCTGTCTAAGGACGTGTCAAGCCTCACCAGCAGTCAGTCATGATGATGTAAACCGGACACACGTCATCATCAGTTTGGTTCATGATCCGATCAGTCCAGGCCGGGTTTTCCCATCATGCTGCCCTCAACATCAACACAGAAAGGTACAGAACAGAGTTCAGCTCCAGAACAACAGAAACCTAAATCTCTTACTGCAACATTAGTCTTTATTATGGCTTGTAAAGTCAACTAGAATGCACGTATTTATTGGTTTATGAATGTTTTAGTAGATTTTTTTTCTTTTAAGGATACAGCAAAAGAGGGTTAGGATTACAGTGTGAACATTTACTGGTTTATTTCAGAAGTTTTGCCTGGTTTTTTTTCCCTCCAGAATTTGAAAGGTCCAGTTGTGGATGAACGGTGGATCAACAGAATGACCAAAACTTCTAAAATTTGCCAGGAAATGAACTCATTCCAGGTGTTTTTAACCCTGTAGCACACAATAAGCTTGGAATTATTATTATTATTATTTTTGGTTGTTCTCCATTTAGCACTCTGCTGTACGTGTGATTTATGATGTAAGATTTTTCACACTGATTAAATACATTTCATGAAAAAACACCTCTGTATTTGATTGTACTGATCTACAGTAGTAGTGTATCAGTTTCAGCATGCTCTGTACCTTGTTTGATGAGGTTACTCCCCCATTTCCAGACCATCTGATGAACCTTTTCTAGTAGAACCCACTTTGCTAGGTTATGAGAGCTCTTCCTTCTTAGGCTGTTTATAACTGTCAAATAAGTAAACGGACATAAAGCAAATAATCATGCAGAAACATTTACTCAGTATGGATTGACCAGAATGACAAAGAAAACTAAAACAAAATGCCATGAATTGGGGATGGGGGTTCATGGAGTTTCTCTCCTCCATTATCTGTAATTACGAGCATCCAGGTACACTGATACTCTGTATTGCCAAAAGTTTTGGGACACCCCTCCAAATCATTGAGTTCAGGTGTTGTTTTTCAGGGGTTGGGCTCGGCAGCTTAGTTTCAGTGAAAGGAACTCTTAATGCTTCAGCTTCATACCAAGACATTTTGGACAATTTCATGCTCTTTGTGGGAACAGTTTGGGGATGACCCCTTCCTGTTCCAACATGACTGCACACCAGTGACCAAAGCAAGGTCCATAAAGACATGGATGAGTGAGTTTGGTGTGGAGGAACTTGACTGGCCTGTCACACACTAACACAATCGACAACCCCACAGAACACCTTTGGGATGAATTAAAGCGGAGACTGTGAACCAGGCCTTCTTGTCCAAAATCAGTGCCTGACCTCACAAATGTGCTTCTAGAGGAACGGTCAAAAATTCCCATAAACACACTCCTAAACCTTGTGGAAAGCCTTCCCAGAAGAGTTGAAGCTGTTATAGCTGTAAAGGGCGGGACAATTCCATATTACATTCATGTGCAGGTAAAGGCAGACGTCCCAGTTTTGACCTGGCTCGCAGTTTTGACTAAGGGGCCAAGCCCAACCCCTGAGTTCAATGATTTGGAGGGGTGTCCCAAAACCTTTGGCAAAATAGTGTATTTCATCAGTGCTCTGTAGTCTTAGGATGGATAGAGTGTTTGGTCCTGGGACAGGGGATCAGGGTGAGATTGGTAATGAGTTGATGGAGGAAGGAGCTCTGACTACAAACATCCAGCTGTTCTCCTGATCTAGAAATTTCAGCAGTGCAGTTTGAGTGATCCTGTACCTAATTGTCGCTGACAGGACTGGATCCTGACGAGGTCCTCTACTGTTGCAGCACATCTGCCTCGAGGTATAGAGATGCTTTCTGCTCCGTATGGCCGTAAAGAACGTTGGCCGCATCCTTCCTGTTTCAACTTGAACCTGTCTGGATGTTCTTCTCCTCTGACCTCACTCAACAAGAATGAATGCAGCGGATTACGACATGCTTTAATAACTATGCAAAGAATGTCACATCAGCTGTGATTCTCACTGGTTTATTATCTCCATCATCATCATCATCATCATCATCATCACATTCATCATAATCAAAAAAAAAAAACATTTCAGCTCAAAAAACTGAACAATAAAAAAATAATAACACTGTAGTTAAGTTTTGGCAGTGAGGACGCAGCAGTAATTCAAAATAGAGAGAGAGAGGTGGAAGTCAATGAAAAATTATTAAGCACACTACTATCTTTGGTCGTATGCAATTTGGGATGCAGCCTTGTGTGCTTTTTGGGACACAACCAATCTTTTAGCATTTATCACTCTTGTTCTGATGTATTATTAACTAATTTGCAAATTGGAACACAGCCAACATTTTCCTTCATATTATACTAAAAGTATGTGATTTGGAACAAGGCCAGTTTTCATTATTCAGTTTTGTTCTTTTCCATGTTAGCTACCTTCATTACAGTTCAGCAGGGTGGTGATATGTGGTTTGGGATGAGGCCGGTGTGTGTGTGTGTGTTCGACAGAAAACGCTGCTTAAAGGACGTGTCCCAGATGTACTGCTTCACTACACTTGGTGTTCTGCAATATATATATATATATATATATATATATATATATATATATATATATATATATATATATATATATATATATATATATATATATATATATATATATATATATATATATAATAAATATATATATATTTATTATTTACACACATACACAAGCAGCTGTGTAGATTCACATGAAGATTTTGATTTTAACGTGACTGCTGTGCGACAGCGAGACAGATTTGGTGTTAAAATTAAACAGAAACAGAGCAATGACGGACAGACGAGGACAGGAAGGACATATAAGGCACGAGTCAGTAAACTAAAGACCGTACTGCAGTCTATCCCACCCCCCACCCTCTCTCTCTCTCTCTCTCTCTCTCTCCTCAGATATCTCTCTTTCTGGCACTTTGGTATCATTATGCATACAGTAATGCACCAAATCCATATTAGAGCCTCAGATCCCTAGCTAGGGGACTACTGAAGAGTCACACGTTCCCTGAAAATTAGTGTCTTGTCATCGACTTGGATTTATTAAGCGTGAATGTTTTCTTTTAATCAACTCCATTAGTCCAGATCTAGCAAATGAATTAGCTACTTAGCTAATGGCTTGTCAAATAAAACCCATATTTTACACCTAGACCTAAATTTGGTGTTGTTACAGAAACAACAAAAAAAAAACAAAGAAAAAACAAAAGGAAGCACCAAAATGATGGTCATGTGACCTCATGACATGATCGGCAAATCCCAGAGGCTCTTCTCTGGGCCTGGAGGTGAGCTAGCGGTTAGCAGTGTCTGTAACAGAGTAGCATACTCACATGGTAATGTGTGTGTGTGTGTGTGTCAGTTTCTTTATCAGTGTGTTTTGTGATGGTTGCGGTGGTTGTTGTTGTGTGTTGTGTAGCCGTTCCTTATCGTTCCATGCTTCTTTATCTTGCCATTCCTCTCCTCGTCCTCCTCCTCTGAGTCGTCCGTCTCGTCTCTGTCGCTCCTCTCGTCTTCCACGATCTCCTGAAGGACACGAGATTTAGTCAGTTGTTCAATTAAACTACTATAGAAGCTTTATATAATGTTATTTCAATTAAAGCTTGATAATAAGTGGTAGTCATGACAGGTGTATGTGTACAAGTATGTGTGTGTGTGTGTGTGTGTGTATACGT
The DNA here is from genome assembly GCF_019097595.1 of Hemibagrus wyckioides. Taxonomy (NCBI): domain Eukaryota; kingdom Metazoa; phylum Chordata; class Actinopteri; order Siluriformes; family Bagridae; genus Hemibagrus; species Hemibagrus wyckioides. The sequence continues at coordinate 3,346,698 of NC_080710.1, read as the reverse complement.
ACGTTGCGGGGCAGGAAGCGCAGCGCCATGCGGATGATGAGTGCGGCCCAGAATACGTGTAAAGACTGCAGCACTAGCAGAAGCCCGTTAAAAAAGTAATATCCGAAGAACGGAGGGTAGATGGTGAGAGGATACACCCACGTACAGTACAAGATCCTGACACACACACACAGAGGTTACACAAGGGTTTATCTTAATATATCTCTGTGTGTGTTTGTGTGTGGGGTGGGGGGTAGTACCGGAATGGGAAGATGATGAGTCGGGTGACGATGAAGAACAGAGCAAACACAATGAAGATGTAGTTACACGTATTCCTCCATCCTGCATAGTTAAACATCTTTGCTGACTGAGAGAGAGAGAGAGAGAGAGAGAGAAGCAAATATGTAGGTAAATGTTCTAGTATTTGGGTTAAGTTTCCTTTTCTAGCCACCAGAGGGAGCTGTTCTAAACTGTCAATTGTGGAAACTACAAGCATCACTTTCTCTCTCCGTTTTTTTATTTTTCCTGATTTTCTTTCTTTATCTCTGACCCCCCTGGTCTGTTCTTTTTCTTATTCTTTCTTTCTTTCTTTCTTTCTTACTTACTTTCTACCTTTCCTTCTTCCTATCCCATCATTCCTTCTTGCTTTCCTTCTTCCTTTCGTAATGATAGATGTTTAGGTTACATACAGTAATATAGTGAGTAGCTCATACTTGTTGTGACATACGCAGCTAGTATGGGGAATTTGGGGGTCAGAAGGTGAGCCTAGCAGAAATGACCAGAGAGTGTGCATGTTGAACGGTTGTTACATGATTGTTAATAAAGGCTCAGAACCGGAGAACACCTGTATCGCCTCTTTTATATGATATACTAACATTACACCTTCCTTCCTTCCTTCCTTCCATCCATCCTGCTCCCTCTGTCTCTCCTATTCTAGGGA